>NW_019384443.1:499743-612799 GCF_000671375.1 Centruroides sculpturatus
CCAAGTTCATCTGCTAGTAGAATATAAATGTAAGGTCATGGAAGGTTATTTAAAAGAATAAGTTTACAGACATAGTGAAATCTCTGTATGAAGAAACTTTTATAAATTTAAACCGTTTTATAAACTAGCTGCAAGGATCCGCTTCGCTGGGTTTTTATTTGTGGGCAAAAAGTAACGATAGTGAAGATTAAGATAATTACATTATGGCCAATCTCACCCGTTTTCACAGAATGCAAGAATTAGGTCCACCGTTTCCAGACTAATTAGAGACCTGATTCCGATTCTATTTATGAACTTCTCTCGTTCACGTCCAGTCAAACGAACTATTTTCAACGTTTCTGGAACGTTTACAATCGTTTTATAATCGAACCAATATTCGAATTTTTGTTCGAATTCAAATTCGAATATTGTTCGAATTAAATTCGAACAAATTCGAACATAAAATTCGAAATAGAAAACCACTTTCAACCACTTTCAAGCCCATATCTCCCGCACCCTTATAGCTATCGAGACGCGACCACCATAGTGCACGAATGGAGACTTGGGGCTACTATCACATACAAACACCATTCATGTGTAGTTTTTGCTGAGAAGTGAAATATAGTGACACACACGTCCATATATATATATATATATATATATATAGAGAGAGAGAGAGAGAGAGATTTATCGCAGTTGTATTTCATTCTCTGCCGCAGCACTGATGAAATAAGACGATGTTTGTTTATTTTTTAATAAATTTTATGTATTCTAAGAAATTAAATGAAAAAATTGCTCAGAAGTGTTGATGTCTGTTTAATAACAATAATAATAGGTTAGTGGCATTACGTAGTTCTATTCTATTAATAGTATCATATCATACGTTTTTGAGGGGAATAATATTTTGATGTGCCGTGTTGAGTCATGGGTGTGCCGCGAGTAGTAAAAAGTAGCGAAACACTGCTCTAGAGCAGTGATTCTGTGTGTGGAGGTCGTGAAAAATATTTGGAAGGTCGCAGAAAAATTGATGACAGATCAATTTTTTTAAAGTATTTTATAAATTTACTATGGATTCATGTTTAGAAATAGTAGATTCTTTTTGGTTTAGTGTGAAAGCTGAGTATTCACTACACTCTGAATTATAAACCAGCGATGGCAGTTCTCTTATCAATTGCAACCATTTATTTATGCGGAATGGCATTTTTAGTAACGAGCAACACCAAAACAAAGCAGCGCTCTCGTCTTTGCAACATAGAAATCGCTATGAGACCTGCACTAACTGATATTATACCCTGGTTTAATTTATTGTGCCAAAATAAGTAGGCTCACCCATTTCATTAAATTTAATTTAAAATATGTTTAAATTAATTAATGATACTAAAAATAAATCTGCTATTAAAATTATAAGTGTTTCAATGCAATTAAACTAAATAAATTAACTCCTAAATTTAAATTAATCCCCTCCTTTGCGATGTTTTTCTACACATACCCATACTTCAGGGGTCCTTTGAAATTTTTAAGTGCAAAACATGGGTCGCGGACCAAAAACTTTGAGAAACACTGCTCTAGAGAACGTTTCGTATACGTTAGTATCTTACTAAAATCACTATAGTATTGATGTGACTACTAAAATGCAACAACTACTTAACTGTGACATTTATGTCCTTGAAACAGGATACACAGAACAAACTGAATATGAATAATTCCTGATATATACGGAGCTGGAGTCTGTGTACGTCAGGAACCTTAATTCAAGTCAGTTCAGAATTTCTCATATCTTTTCCGTTCTTAATATTTTGGAGTCCATTCCTCACCTCTATTAAACACATCACACTAATAATAGATATTCCCGTGTCTACACGGTCGAAAAAATGCAACACAAAAGAGATTTAAATATATTAATTCATAACTCATTGGATCTTTGATGACACGTGGTTGCACCCCAAAATTGAACTCGAAAAATTCCACGTGACAAGCGCGTGTTTAGGGACCAACCACCAGTATTTAGTGATTTCGTCCGCTCCACTCATAAGTTGAAATCATTAAATCTGAGTGATTCAAAAGATTCGTATTTCAGTTAATAATAATATTAATTGAAATATGATTCAATCTAACAATAACTTGGATTTTTTATTACTAAATAATAATCGAGTAATAATAATTTCTTCCCCGTTTTGATTGTTAATAATTAAAATTTCATGTGTTTTCAAAATTTTTAATGAATCCAGTTAATATACAGTGTTACAATGGAGAATTGAATGTCAATCTAAGGTACTTTTCTAAGATGGGCCGTGTGTTCAGATCATTTAAAAGTTCTTATCCAGGAAAAGGAACAGTCAAAATTTTCTTATCGTATTCATTTGAAATGATGGAAAAAGTTCATAAGTAAGTTGATCTAAAGTTTTATTACAGCTAGAAAACAAAATAAATACAGTAGAGCGTCGTTTATCCGAAAGTCGGTTATCCGAAAGAATTCCAGTCGGCTTAAAGTATAATTTTTATTTGTTTTTATATTTTTCAATGTATTTATTTCGTTTGTAAAACATAAAGAAATCATTTTTAACGATACAATAGTCTTCGTTAGGCTTAACAACGACGAAAATTCAACGCGAAGCGACACGCAACGGAGAAAAATTTCAACACGGGATAGGTTAATATATTTTTTCGTACATATTCGGTTATCCGAAAAATTAGTCATCTGAACAACCCCAGTCCTCAATTGATTCGGATAAACGACGCTCTACTGTATAAATTTTCTGCAAGTTTCTTCGCTTTTACTTTTCTCTTTTGATTCTTTCCGCCCTGTGGTAGAGAGAGGGCCTTTTTACAAGCTCACTGGCCTACTGTTAGTCGACCAGACCACGACATATTTGGAACTGATCCACGAAAGCTTTCTGGGATTTTTCGACCGCCCGAATTTGATCCCGGGTTCTCCAGATTGGTGTTCACCAGTGGTCGAATTGCTTTTGGATTCTCCCGGGTTCTCCAGATTGGTGTTCGAAACCACAGGTCGTGAGTTATACATGTGGAATTTTCTGGGTATTATTCACATGTAACACACAAATACGGGTCAGTTTCCTTTAGAAATTCTAGAGAGGCACCATTTTGGCAGATCGTCTATGCTTTGCGTTACCTTCACTCAACAATTGAGATCCTCCAGAGCGGTAGTCGGACTCCTTAACCATCTCGGCCTGTTTTATTGTTTCCATTGTATGTTAATATCTATTAAGTAACACTATCTATGTGTTGTTAGACCGACGGATGATCAAGGTGGTTAAGGAATCAGTCTACTGCTCTGAGGATCCAAAATTCAATCCGAAGGCCAAAATTATTTTTCTTTAGGACTGTGATATGGGTCGTCCGGCACTACCCGATTGCCCATTTTTGTCCTGTCATAACTCAAGATGGATATGAAAATTTGGATTGGATGGATGTGGATAACAAAACGAAACATATGGACAGTCTTCCAAGATGAGAATGTTTCCTAGGAGTATTTTAATATGAAAAATCACCCCTTTTACATGCGTGGCCCGAAAAAACACTTAGAAAACTTCATGGGGTCAGACCATTGGTAAGGCATGTTCATGCAACTATCGATTTTATCCGCTTAACCACTGATAGGCCAGATGTAAAAAAAAGGTCCTCTCACTCCCCAAGACTAGAAAACACCAAATATGTATAAGTTTATATAAAAACATTCAATGTTGTTTCTCAGATTTTTAAGAAACAAACTTTCTCGTATAACTTCAATAGAAGAGGCAATAGAACTGTATCAATTTGCATTAAAGCACGGTATTCCTGATTTAAAAAGGTTTTGTTACGGAAGTATTTTAAACACAGTAAACGTTCAAAATATTTTTATGGTTTACGAATTTGCCTGGGAAACGATGGATTGCAATATAGTATATTATTGCTGGAAACGTTTTGAAGATAAATGGAAAGAAATATTTGATCGTAGAGAGTATCTGAATTGTAGCGAGACCACAATAAACACTCTTCTTTCTCGCCCTATATACGAGAAATTACAGGAAATTGATTTGTTCAGTGTTCTGTACAATTGGGCTCTCAACAATGTCAATGCAAACACCACTCTACGGGGTGTAATTGAGCCATTACTTCACAAAATAAGGTTCCTTTCTATGGGAAAGGAATGTTTCGAGACTAACATATGTACTATTGCAAATGTCTTAACAACTGATGAAATTGATTCTATTAGAAATTACTATTCCAGCGAAAACCAAGACACGTCATTGATTCATCCAAACATAAACAAGGAAGAAAGAGGGAGAGATCCTCGCTTCTATAAAACTTTATTTTCTTGGAAAAATCGAATTCCAAGTAATATTCGTGAATACATTGCAGTGAATAGAAATACGGAATTTACTTGCGAAATTTCTTCGGCAGAAGATTGTTTTATTTATAAAACTCGTCTTCCCATAACCCATAAGGTAAAGGAAAGTATAAAGGTTTGCATGATTGTAAGAGTATTGGACAGTGATAAGAATTACAAGACATGCTTGAAATGTAATGGAATGGGACATGCAGAATTAAAGAAATGTATACATGTGAGGAAATATTCATCGATTCTACTTAATGCTAACATCGACGATTCAGAAATAATTCCAGAAAATCAGATACTAATTAATCCATGCACAGATTATTTCGATTTTCCTGAAGACAAAGAAAGTTTGTTTTCTAAATATGAACAGAGAAAAGAAGAGAAGGACACTCGAAATTTTTATTTTGAAGTTGACCTGTATTTTTGATAATTCAACCATTAAAGTGGATCCGCATTATATTCTTAAATCCCGAAATTTTTCAATTGTTTAATTATATAAAAAAGCTGGAAATTGTCTTGGGGAAGTTAGTACCAGAGTGGTTCCCCGTTGCCTGCTCTGGATAGTGGTGTTACGCGAGGGAAATAATGCCTTCCGGGAGGTCTTTTAAGGGGAACTGACCCCTATTCTGGTGGTTACAGACGTGGAGAAAACCCGCAAAACTCCACGTGGTCAGCCCACGACCTAACTCCCAGTGTTCAGGGAACGAAACCGCTTGACCACTGGTGGTCCGTAAAAATACTACCGTACATTAAAAAACAAAATATCTGGTTGTTGCAATAGAGATTTTCTTTGTACCAGAGGAAATCTCTGAAACACTGAGGTCGCCTCTGTCTTACACAAAACTGTGTTAACAGATCCTCGGAGGTAGTTTAGTGGATGAAACCACAAAATACTGGTAATTGATAGCAGGTTTGCGTCTGAACTGGCTGCAAAAAATTTTCTGGGTTTTCTTCACGTGTCTAATATATAAACAAGAGGCAGTTTTGCATAGAAAATCCACCCGGGAGGATTTCCGTGGCAGAAAGCAAGTGTGTGGCGTTACCTTATTCCGTCAATCCAATCCAAGATCCCTAGAAATTTGAAGACACTCAGGGAATTACAGACTCTGTTCAGAAGGTATCTAGTAATATCATTTATTTTTGTAAAAAATATACTGATAGAATCACATTAATATGTTTAATTCTTTATGAAACACAATAAGCATTTCTCCCATTCGTTTTTTATTTCATTAACTTTACAAAACGAAAATATATAGATTTTCTAAGGAAAAATGGTCGTATTTACATTTTGTTTTTCATTTTCGACACATTCCTCCTTGTATACTGAGGCCTTATTTTCATATACGAAGCCCAAGATATCTGGACTTTCTATGGGAAAGTGGTTCCTATTTAAGTGTTACACTTATAAAAAAAACCCATAAAACTTCACCTTGGCATGAGATCCAAGAGGCACGAACCCATAGAATTTATCATGGAAGAAATCGAAATGTTTCTTTGTGGCATCTCTGCTAGAAATTAGGGGCAAGCATGGACGGGAAAAGTTAGAAAGAATGGAAGCTGCTCTGATTTTTTGACTATGGAAGCTTGTCGTTCTCCTGCTAGTTTCTCATATTATTTTCTCTTGTAAATTTGTAGTTTCTTGGTGTGAAAATAAAATAAGGTAAGAGAATGGACTGAATTTTACGCAGTTGTTTCAAATTTAACAGGATTCCCAGTGTGTTTAATATGTCAAGAAAAGTTTTCTAATAACAAAAAATCAAATGTACAAAGGCATTTTTTAAATATCTGTATAAACGGCCAAAGAAAGTAGAAACTGTCATGAATATTGCACTTATTTAGAACGTTTTAATTTACAATACAAAAGCAAATAATATTATGTTAATTGCAAATTTCATAAGTTAAAAGAGAAGAATAATATAAATTAAATAATTTTCACAATTGGGAAAACTAAGAAAGGAAAATTAAGAGGAGGAATCAGGTTCACTGTTATTACAACGTTAGAAAACAGTGTATCACAAACACTAAAAGGAAAGCTCGCGGTTCCATACGATTCTTGGCTTAAAACTTGCATTCTCCTGAAGGATATATCCTTATATCATGGTTCTGCATTTACTTGTTTATCTACATTTCTGTTCCTCAAATATTTAAAAATTTTCTCACCAATATATACTAAACAGTATACACCCCAGACAACGATTACAACAGATGTAAGTGTAACTGTAGCCGCATAGATAACAAACATCGTATAAGATTTCAAGACTCTTGGATCGCGCCGAGGAGGGAAAAAATATGCCAATATAACAAAAATGGATAACGCAACAGGAAAGCCAATAATTGTAACTTTGCTATCGATCCTGCTAACGAAATGTAAACATTTTCCTAGACACAAAATACTGTCCTCGTCGACTGTAGTAGTAGTAGTATTGAGAGAAGAAATTTCCGCGTAAGTTCCCGAAGCAGTATATTGAGAAGATATTGAACGAATTTCTTCAGAAATTCCTGAAGCAACACTCTGATTGACCTGAGATATAGGTACTTCAATATCGTTTTCGTTAACAATAGATTGTCTTCGTACAGGTATTAGTTGAACATAGATTTCTTCAGATGTTGTATCACTAGTTGGGGTATCTAAATATCGACCAATAGGTGTTAATCGTATAAAGCTATCATCGGAATTTGAACTTCCGTTCGACATAACTTCTAAAGAATCACTCAGAACACGTAAAGAATCACTCAGAACACGATTAGAAAGTGCTTGAGCCATCCTACTGGATGAAAGTTATGATATTTCTATATAATGCTTCCTCTATTCTCAATCAATTCACCAGCTTTGAAATGAAAACACCTCGTAGACACACTTTATAATTGTATAATTTGAATTACAACTATTAATTACAATTTTGATTTATTTAAAATAAATTGTTTAATTTATATAAATGAAAAATGTAAATTATAAAATACCTAGTTTTACATAGAACATAGAGGAACAGGTTATAATTTACATAATACAACGAGTGCATCAAAATGTATCTTCTTTCCTCTGTTACTTCTTGTGTATTCTTATACAGCAGGCCTTTCTCATACTCGCAAATGGCGAATAGATAGCTTAACCCATTCCTAGTATCGGAATTAAAACAGAAATCCACGTTTTCCCAGCTTCTGTCCCTAGAGAACAATTGAACGTTACTCATTGTGGCGAATATTCTGGTTTATTTTATTTTTCTAGCTTGCTCTTTACATGAACGAAAATCATACCGCAGTTCATCAGAAGACTTGAAAATCATTTCTTTATCAAACGGTAGCTTATAATTAGTTTCTGCACCATATTTTATTGTAATATGCATTTTAGACATTCGAACCATTGTCAGTTGTCTTATTATTGTTCATACTAGGAAGAAATGGCACGGTAATAAACGAGTGATATCAGGAGATTGCCAATCTGATAGGTTTAACCTAAGCCGCAATATCCACCAATGCTAATTTCCCGGCAGATATCCAGGATTATAAAGCGCAAGACGAGAAGTAGATTTTAAAGTTCTATTCTTTTACTACTGAAGATTACAATGGAATTAAAGGCAACTCTAACCCATTAAGAAAACGCTGCTATAAGTCCAGATCATATTCATTGTAGCCTGCTGAGAAATTCGGTACGTCTGGAAACAAGCATACATAAAGTATTTGTAAGAAGAATCACCTAGTATACGATTTCTTTGATTGACCCATAAATTCCTCTGTCGTCTGTCCGTCCGTCCAGCTGTCTTTCACTGAAAGCTATTTGTTCACTGGTGATTTTCGGATCTTCACTCTTCGCAGCCTGAATATTGATGGTTACGAGTCTAATCTCTCGATAAGACGTTCCTCTTTTATTACGTGTAAATAAAATTTCTGTCGAATATTTTAAGCTTTCAATTTTTATACTCCCGATTAGCTTAAGTACAATATTTTAAAATGTAAATTAATTTGTAAATCCCTGAAGATCCAATTGTATATACACAATATTTTCAGAGTTACTAATGATCATCATAATCACGCAAGAGTTTTTCAATGATTGACGTTAAATTACAATTTTAATATGGAAACTAATAGTAAATTATAATAAGTTCTAGAGAATGTTTTACAGGATTGTATAGTAACTTCATTGCCCTGTTGACACCTTATATAATTTTATCTTGAGGGAAACAGTCAATAAGAACATTTATTACTGTGAGAAAATATTATTCTTTAATATTCAGAAATACAATTTATTTTATTACAATAAGTAACAATTCTTTTTGATTAAGCTTCTAACAATGTTAATTTAATTGGGAGGATTCTAACCTATTTATGTAAAGTTTCTTCATTAAATCATGAATTTAACAGATTCTTTTCTCCATGCTTATGTTGTAGCGTGTGTTCGTTATAATAGAACATTATTCTGTCTTATAATTCACACAATTCTAATGTTTCTACATAAAACTTTCTCATATAATGAAATCAATTTGTTTATAAACGAGAAGAGAGAATATTGATAAAATGTGTTTAATTTTCTATTCTCAAACTTTAAACATGGTAAAAAAATATATATATTTATACAAATGATACATAAATCTACAAAAACAGTTAACGATAAAGTATAAAACAAATTTAAATATTCGTCACGTAAAACAATACTTGTAAAAATAAAAGATTCCCGAAGCAGTTACATTCACCCGTTTGCAATAACAATGAAATTAAAGTCGTAACAATATAACGAGAATGTCTGACGTTCAAAAGGGAAAATTAAGTAGATTATCAGTTAAAATTATCAATTGCATTATAGGACAAACGAGAACATCGAAGAGCAATATTTCAAACAGCGCTATCGATACGTTAACTGGGTCGAAGAGATACGTTCGTCGGGCAAGTAGAAGATTGTAGATCTGGAAAAAAAACCATTACGTTTCGGGATTAATTTAGAAAATTCACTTAAGAATTAGAGGAGGAAAAAGTAAATATCCTACTTACAATATAATTTTAAAAAGTCTAGACATTCCCGATGATACGGTAAATATTAGAATCGCGTAAACCGTAACTGCCGTTAACTGAATCGGAATATGTTCGTTTATATTTACAAAACGTTCATTAAAATAGACGAAAATCGACAAGATGCCAAGCTGTATTGACAGAAAATTTACAGATTAAAAATCATTGTATTCATTATCATCAAATTCGGCTTTTAGTTATAAAATAATTCATTTAAATTGCTAAAAAATAATCTTACCTCTCGAGGTGATATACCGCATAAACTTAACATTAAAAACAATACGGTATTCAACGTCCAGTTAAAAACGACCATGTTAAAAGATTAAGAATCACGTAATCATATTATAAATATGTAGTTCTGAACGTCGTTGCTTCTTCCTTCTGTTCTTTATATTGTGATGTAGAATTTAGACCTTTTCTCAATCTACGAAGTGCGGATTACCCCGCTCGTTAAGGAATTAAACTTCCATGAATAGACGACCAATCAAACATTATAAAATTAATTAAATATTTATGAGACTTATGAGTACTTAAATGATGCTGTTATAACAGAACATTGTGTAATTTTCGCAGAAGAAATATTGTAATTAGAGCTAAGTATATTTAAATGAAATTATAGTAAATGGAAGCTTTAATGAAATTTGGATTAACTATAAATTCTTAAATGGTAAAAAATAAATTTAGAAAATTAATTGGAATTATTCTTGAAAGTTTGCATTTTTCCCTTATTCATGCAAATTAGTTATTGGATAAATTATAATAAATTCTGTTTTTACAAGATAATTATAACTGAAACTGAAATTTTTTAGATATTAAACAACATTAAAGTAAATATTTGTGAATATTTAAGAAATAAAAGCCAAGTTAAACTAGAAATCTACATAACTATAGCCTATATTGGGATAGAATCCGAATCAGTTTCTTTAATAATACTGTAATAATGCAATTTTTAATATTTATTGCAAGTCTAGTCCGTATTATTCCTCAAACAGACCTTACTGTAGGGTGAAGAGATAAAATATGTGATCGCGTTGTTAAAAAACAAAGGAACAACTAGTAAAAATGACACCGATAATTAGAACAATAATTAATTAAATCGTAACCGGAGAATATGCATTCAGGTCGGGAATCAGAAATTTACATTGGCTATCAATCCCGGATATGTTAATCTTTATCCTTTGTCATTAATCACTTACATTAAAACCTCAGCCGCACTCATGAAGGAAAATAAAAACACTTTTTAGCGTTCAGACGACGGAAAACTTAAAAGGAATTTATTAATCTGAATTTTTATAAATTGACATTTCAGAAAATGGATGCCAACGAGTAGTCGGATGGATAAAACTACAAAACGCAAACAAACTGTCTGGCCACGTTGAGTTTTCTGGATGTCATTTACGCGTTTTATATCAAAATAGGAACCACTTTCTCATAGAGTGACATCTTCCTTGGCACATCGCCCACGTATTACGTTGCCGCATTCCTCTTACGTATTCAAACCGATTCAAAAATTTATTAGAGTGTAATTGATTATAGGAAAAAATATCATGATTCATAAATTAGAAACACTACGAAACATTAATAATTTTAATGTTTTACATAATTTAAATCTTAAGAAGTATTTAAGTAGGGAAGATTTCATTTCAGCTAAACATTTTTCAACTCTTAGGGAAGATTTCAACTTAAAAGAATAGCTAATAGAAAGATCCAAACGAGTTGCATAACTTTCCCGGCAACGTTTGGTGGCATCGTCTGTTATTATATGTCATTTTAAAAATATGTTATATTTTTAACAATTATAAAATGGCAAAAAGATTAATTCAAGGGGTAGGGATGTGTATTACAAACAATTGTAATACACATCCCGAATAAATAACGAATAAAATAACGAATAAAATCATCATTACGTCCGACACTACTGAAGATAAACACGACTCCTTTATTTCCCCACCTCCTCGACCTTTAATCACCAAAATTTAATATCATCAGTCTCCGCAGCAATCATATTTTCAACAGAAAGCATATGAGTAATAATTCAACATTAGTAATAATAAGAAAAGAATATTTGGTTTAAAAATGTAAACTTTCAGCTGCATAACTAGAATAATTCATTCCAGAACTGGCTATTAGTTTGGTTAATGGGAAAAGGTATTGTAACACTAGATGATTTATTACGGATTCTTCTATGTTACGGGCTTACTAGGAAAACTTTCAAGGAAATACGCCCTGTCTAGGAGTTAAACGTGTGAAGAAAACCCATTACACTTAATACCTTTGTCAGACGCAAATTCTGGAGCAATCAGCAGCTGAATTCACTCACTTGCTGGTGAGATTTGCTAGTTTCTTATTCGTTGGGACAGTGTAAATTATGCGCAACCTCCAATCTGTAAATAAGAGAGAATAGCTGAAATATTAAAGCGTGATGAAAGACTACTTATAGCATAGCTATGAAACCAACTAAACAGAAGAATATTAATTTGTAAATAATATATTTTTTATCAAAGAAGAATAGATATTATTATGTTTATGCAATTGACAATTGAGTAGTTATGGATTGATATTGCTATTGTGTATTGTCCAGGGCTGTGGAGTCGTGTAAAAATCTATCGACTTCGACCAGGGGCGGACTTGTTACCGAAAGAGACCCGGAAATTCTGATGTCATTACGTGACCTTAGAATAAAAGATTCAATAAATAGAGTTCTAATAAAGATAGAACGTAGAAACTTTTTATTCCAAAGAGCTAAAAGACTCCTCTAAATAATATATAAATGTGTATGCGATAACTTTCACTTTTCCGGCTGTTATATATAACAGAGGGAAAGTTTAACGCTCGGTCAAAAAATGACCCTTTCCTAATTTTTACCTTTTTCGACTCAGGACACCTTGAAATTTCAAGATATGCAAAAGATTCGAGGTTTCCTTTCTATATGTGTTGATGTTAGGCTGTGTGGGGGGGCACGATATTGTTCACCCTGTTTGAAGCCTAATAATTTCTGTGGTCAGAGTGGTCGGAATCGGAGTCGGATGGTTTAACACAGGAGTTAATTATTAAGCATCAAATTGGTTGAACTAAATCATGTCCCCATATACATTCTAACGTCTTAGGTGAGAACATCTTAACGTGTTTTACTGTACTATCATAAAATGGCAAACAAGCTTACTTTGAGGGTAGTTTATTTTATTTTTTTTTAAATTATGAACGCTAATAACGAGTAAAATATTCATTAATTAAGAGATATGACACATGACCACTTTTATGTCTTCACTCTGTCGACATTTAATTAAGTTTTAATTAAGTTAAAATTTAATAGTATTAATGCCCCTTTATACGCAAGCCACAGTGCCACATTTCGCTTCTTGAACTTTACCCATTCTGACATATTGTTTAATATCTCAGAACAGAAAATAAAGAATTTAAACAAATTAGACGCCAACACAATACACGCACGCGAATTTTTCCCCTAAATTTTTATTGACTTTTTGAAGGGTTCGAGAGCACTTCAAACGTGTAGATTTGCAAAAAATAACCTGGAGGGTCAAATTTGACAAAATTCCAATACTTTTCCGTTTTATATACATAAGAAGTTGGAAAGTAAAAAGGAGTCGGAATCGGAGGATTTTTTTGACGACTCCGACCCCGGCTAAAACACCAAAACTCCACGACTCCGACTCCACAGCCCTGGTATTGTCTTATGTAGATCTATTGATATAATGTACTGTATTAAAATGATTGGTAAATGTGAGAACTTCTTCAGATCTTGGATTTTTCTCTTCGAAAACAGCTTAACTTAGACAATACTTTAATATAAATAGTGAAAAGACTGTTGGTTTTTCATGGGTCTAATATGTCCTAGTTTCCTATAGAAAGTCTTCTTGGAAGGCTTTTCACTTCACGCATCTCCCATAGTTTGAATATCCTTATTTAACCAAATCCAATCTAAATCGTACCTGTGAGTCTGCTTGGAAGACTTCAGTCACGGATTTAAAAGTAAAAATTAATATTAAATTTAAGATAATATCATATCATATTATGCTATGTTACATTCTGTTACAAAAATAATGAAAGTAAGAATACCAGCCGGATGGCCGAGGAATCGGACTTATCACTATGGTGGTTAGGGTTTGATTCCGGGCGGTTTGAAACACTACAGGAATTTTCAGAAAAAGATCTGTCCCGGATTAATCGGGCTCCATTTCTCATCAACTGGCCGTGTGCTTGACCCATTCATGGATTAAAAAACCCCTTTTAATGCCCAAGAGTGTAAAAAGTCCATAAAAGTAAAATTTTGAATATTCTAGATCAGTTAACAGTAAAAAGTTTTCAACAATTAACAATGATTTTATTATTAGTAATTAAATATTAATAATTATCTTGAAACTGCCTATAATCCAGATGAATTGGCCATCTGCAATATAGGTAGAAACTTCTTATTTTATTGCAAATTTTATGATATTTTATACATAAGTGCACATTAATCATATTTTAAGTATAGATTAAAGTGAATATGAGGAAAATATTTATTGACCAAACTTTTTATGAGATATAATCTTGCTTTTAACCGAGGAATAATATTTTTTAGTATTTACTGATCGTTATGGCAGTCCAATGAAATAAATCTTCCATCTGTTAATACATTCTGTACTTCAATGAACATTTCAAAATAAAATACATCCGAATATTAATCTATTGAGTTATGTATAAATTTTGAAGTTTGTAAATTTGTTTTAGTATATTCACTACGCCCTGTCTAGGAGTTAAACGTGTGAAGAAAATTCATTAAACTTAATATAGTACTGTATCTATATTTTGTACAAGCAGAAATATAATAACATTTCAACTGAATACTTGTTTTAAATCTATTGTAAAAAATACAAATAGTAAAGAGTAATACAAATAAAGATATTGACATCTTCCTTGTATCATTGCTGGAAAAATGAACCACATTAGCGGAGTCTTTACTATTTGTATTGTTTACAATACATTTAAAAGTGTATTGCGTCCTGAATTCTCTTTTTTGCAATTTATTTACAGAATGTTCATTTGTATAAATTTCTTTGCAAGTGTAGCAGTTAGCGGTGTAGAACAGGTTCATCTTACAATCGAGAATAAACAGTAGTGGCCAATGTAATTAAAAAAACTTCCGAAAATTTAGTAACAGATGGAAACTCTGCTACTAGTAACTTCGTTATCGCTATGATAAGAACAGAAGCACATATCCTAGCAGAAGTTTTATCAATAAAACTGTTCATCGTCCTATTTCATTCGCAATTAAAATNAGGCCTTTCTCATACTCGCAAATGGCGAATAGATAGCTTAACCCATTCCTAGTATCGGAATTAAAACAGAAATCCACGTTTTCCCAGCTTCTGTCCCTAGAGAACAATTGAACGTTACTCATTGTGGCGAATATTCTGGTTTATTTTATTTTTCTAGCTTGCTCTTTACATGAACGAAAATCATACCGCAGTTCATCAGAAGACTTGAAAATCATTTCTTTATCAAACGGTAGCTTATAATTAGTTTCTGCACCATATTTTATTGTAATATGCATTTTAGACATTCGAACCATTGTCAGTTGTCTTATTATTGTTCATACTAGGAAGAAATGGCACGGTAATAAACGAGTGATATCAGGAGATTGCCAATCTGATAGGTTTAACCTAAGCCGCAATATCCACCAATGCTAATTTCCCGGCAGATATCCAGGATTATAAAGCGCAAGACGAGAAGTAGATTTTAAAGTTCTATTCTTTTACTACTGAAGATTACAATGGAATTAAAGGCAACTCTAACCCATTAAGAAAACGCTGCTATAAGTCCAGATCATATTCATTGTAGCCTGCTGAGAAATTCGGTACGTCTGGAAACAAGCATACATAAAGTATTTGTAAGAAGAATCACCTAGTATACGATTTCTTTGATTGACCCATAAATTCCTCTGTCGTCTGTCCGTCCGTCCAGCTGTCTTTCACTGAAAGCTATTTGTTCACTGGTGATTTTCGGATCTTCACTCTTCGCAGCCTGAATATTGATGGTTACGAGTCTAATCTCTCGATAAGACGTTCCTCTTTTATTACGTGTAAATAAAATTTCTGTCGAATATTTTAAGCTTTCAATTTTTATACTCCCGATTAGCTTAAGTACAATATTTTAAAATGTAAATTAATTTGTAAATCCCTGAAGATCCAATTGTATATACACAATATTTTCAGAGTTACTAATGATCATCATAATCACGCAAGAGTTTTTCAATGATTGACGTTAAATTACAATTTTAATATGGAAACTAATAGTAAATTATAATAAGTTCTAGAGAATGTTTTACAGGATTGTATAGTAACTTCATTGCCCTGTTGACACCTTATATAATTTTATCTTGAGGAAAACAGTCAATAAGAACATTTATTACTGTGAGAAAATATTATTCTTTAATATTCAGAAATACAATTTATTTTATTACAATAAGTAACAATTCTTTTTGATTAAGCTTCTAACAATGTTAATTTAATTGGGAGGATCCTAACCTATTTATGTAAAGTTTCTTCATTAAATCATGAATTTAACAGATTCTTTTCTCCATGCTTATGTTGTAGCGTGTGTTCGTTATAACAGAACATTATTCTGTCTTATAATTCACACAATTCTAATGTTTCTACATAAAACTTTCTCATATAATGAAATCAATTTGTTTATAAACGAGAAGAGAGAATATTGATAAAATGTGTTTAATTTTTTATTCTCAAACTTTAAACATGGTAAAAAAATATATATATTTATACAAATGATACATAAATCTACAAAAACAGTTAACGATAAAGTATAAAACAAATTTAAATATTCGTCACGTAAAACAATACTTGTAAAAATAAAAGATTCCCGAAGCAGTTACATTCACTTGTTTGCAATAACAATG
Organism: Centruroides sculpturatus; assembly: GCF_000671375.1. Taxonomy (NCBI): domain Eukaryota; kingdom Metazoa; phylum Arthropoda; class Arachnida; order Scorpiones; family Buthidae; genus Centruroides; species Centruroides sculpturatus. The sequence continues at coordinate 515,979 of NW_019384443.1, forward strand.
AAATTAAAGTCGTAACAATATAACGAGAATGTCTGACGTTCAAAAGGGAAAATTAAGTAGATTATCAGTTAAAATTATCAATTGCATCATAGGACAAACGAGAACATCGAAGAGCAATATTTCAAACAGCGCTATCGATACGTTAACTGGGTCGAAGAGATTACGTTCGTCGGGCAAGTAGAAGATTGTAGATCTGGAAAAAAAACCATTACGTTTCGGGATTAATTTAGAAAATTCACTTAAGAATTAGAGGAGGAAAAAATAAAAATTATACTTACAATATAATTTTAAAAAGTCTAGACATTCCCGATGATACGGTAAATATTAGAATCGCGTAAACCGTAACTGCCGTTAACTGAATCGGAATATGTTCGTTTATATTTACAAAACGTTCATTAAAATAGACGAAAATCGACAAGATGCCAAGCTGTATTGACAGAAAATTTACAGATTAAAAATCATTGTATTCATTATCATCAAATTCGGCTTTTAGTTATAAAATAATTCATTTAAATTGCGAAAAAATAATCTTACCTCTCGAGGTGATATACCGCATAAACTTAACATTAAAAACAATACGGTATTCAACGTCCAGTTAAAAACGACCATGTTAAAAGATTAAGAATCACGTAATCATATTATAAATTTGTAGTTCTCAACGTCGTCGCTTCTTCCTTCTGTTCTTTATATTGTGATGTAGAATTTAGACCTTTTCTCAATCTACGAAGTGCGGATTACCCCGCTCGTTAAGGAATTAAACTTCCATGAATAGACGACCAATCAAACATTATAAAATTAATTAAGTATTAATGAGACTTATGAGTACTTAAATGATGTTGTTATAATAGGACATTGTGTAATTTTCGCAGAAGAAATATTGTAATTAGAGCTAAGTATATTTAAATGAAATTACAGTAAATGGAAGCTTTAATGAAATTTGGATTAACTATAAATTCTTAAATGGTAAAAAATAAATTTAGAAAATTAATTGGAATTATTCTTGAAAGTTTGCATTTTTCCCTTATTCATGCAAATTAGTTATTGGATAAATTATAATAAATTCTGTTTTTACAAGATAATTATAACTGAAACTGAAATTTTTTAGATATTAAACAACATTAAAGTAAATATTTGTGAATATTTAAGAAATAAAAGCCAAGTTAAACTAGAAATCTACATAACTATAGCCTATATTGGGATAGAATCCGAATCAGTTTCTTTAATAATACTGTAATAATGCAATTTTTAATATTTATTGCAAGTCTAGTCCGTATTATTCCTCAAACAGACCTTACTGTAGGGTGAAGAGATAAAATATGTGATCGCGTTGTTAAAAAACAAAGGAACAACTAGTAAAAATGACACCGATAATTAGAACAATAATTAATTAAATCGTAACCGGAGAATATGCATTCAGGTCGGGAATCAGAAATTTACATTGGCTATCAATCCCGGATATGTTAATCTTTATCCTTTGTCATTAATCACTTACATTAAAACCTCAGCCGCACTCATGAAGGAAAATAAAAACACTTTTTAGCGTTCAGACGACGGAAAACTTAAAAGGAATTTATTAATCTGAATTTTTATAAATTGACATTTCAGAAAATGGATGCCAACGAGTAGTCGGATGGATAAAACTACAAAACGCAAAGAAACTGTCTGGCCACGTTGAGTTTTCTGGATGTCATTTACGCGTTTTATATCAAAATAGGAACCACTTTCTCATAGAGTGACATCTTCCTTGGCACATCGCCCACGTATTACGTTGCCGCATTCCTCTTACGTATTCAAACCGATTCAAAAATTTATTAGAGTGTAATTGATTATAGGAAAAAATATCATGATTCATAAATTAGAAACACTACGAAACATTAATAATTTTAATGTTTTACATAATTTAAATCTTAAGAAGTATTTAAGTAGGGAAGATTTCATTTCAGCTAAACATTTTTCAACTCTTAGGGAAGATTTCAACTTAAAAGAATAGCTAATAGAAAGATCCAAACGAGTTGCATAACTTTCCCGGCAACGTTTGGTGGCATCGTCTGTTATTATATGTCATTTTAAAAATATGTTATATTTTTAACAATTATAAAATGGCAAAAAGATTAATTCAAGGGGTAGGGATGTGTATTACAAACAATTGTAATACACATCCCGAATAAATAACGAATAAAATAACGAATAAAATCATCATTACGTCCGACACTACTGAAGATAAACACGACTCCTTTATTTCCCCACCTCCTCGACCTTTAATCACCAAAATTTAATATCATCAGTCTCCGCAGCAATCATATTTTCAACAGAAAGCATATGAGTAATAATTCAACATTAGTAATAATAAGAAAAGAATATTTGGTTTAAAAATGTAAACTTTCAGCTGCATAACTAGAATAATTCATTCCAGAACTGGCTATTAGTTTGGTTAATGGGAAAAGGTATTGTAACACTAGATGATTTATTACGGATTCTTCTATGTTACGGGCTTACTAGGAAAACTTTCAAGGAAATACGCCCTGTCTAGGAGTTAAACGTGTGAAGAAAACCCATTACATTTAATACCTTTGTCAGACGCAAATTCTGGAGCAATCAGCAGCTGAATTCACTCACTTGCTGGTGAGATTTGCTAGTTTCTTATTCGTTGGGACAGTGTAAATTATGCGCAACCTCCAATCTGTAAATAAGAGAGAATAGCTGAAATATTAAAGCGTGATGAAAGACTACTTATAGCATAGCTATGAAACCAACTAAACAGAAGAATATTAATTTGTAAATAATATATTTTTTATCAAAGAAGAATAGATATTATTATGTTTATGCAATTGACAATTGAGTAGTTATGGATTGATATTGCTATTGTGTATTGTCCAGGGCTGTGGAGTCGTGTAAAAATCTATCGACTTCGACCAGGGGCGGACTTGTTACCGAAAGAGACCCGGAAATTCTGATGTCATTACGTGACCTTAGAATAAAAGATTCAATAAATAGAGTTCTAATAAAGATAGAACGTAGAAACTTTTTATTCCAAAGAGCTAAAAGACTCCTCTAAATAATATATAAATGTGTATGCGATAACTTTCACTTTTCCGGCTGTTATATATAACAGAGGGAAAGTTTAACGCTCGGTCAAAAAATGACCCTTTCCTAATTTTTACCTTTTTCGACTCAGGACACCTTGAAATTTCAAGATATGCAAAAGATTCGAGGTTTCCTTTCTATATGTGTTGATGTTAGGCTGTGTGGGGGGGCACGATATTGTTCACCCTGTTTGAAGCCTAATAATTTCTGTGGTCAGAGAGGTCGGAATCGGAGTCGGATGGTTTAACACAGGAGTTAATTATTAAGCATCAAATTGGTTGAACTAAATCATGTCCTCATATACATTCTAACGTCTTAGGTGAGAACATCTTAACGTGTTTTACTGTACTATCATAAAATGGCAAACAAGCTTACTTTGAGGGTAGTTTATTTTATTTTTTTTTAAATTATGAACGCTAATAACGAGTAAAATATTCATTAATTAAGAGATATGACACATGACCACTTTTATGTCTTCACTCTGTCGACATTTAATTAAGTTTTAATTAAGTTAAAATTTAATAGTATTAATGCCCCTTTATACGCAAGCCACAGTGCCACATTTCGCTTCTTGAACTTTACCCATTCTGACATATTGTTTAATATCTCAGAACAGAAAATAAAGAATTTAAACAAATTAGACGCCAACACAATACACGCACGCGAATTTTTCCCCTAAATTTTTATTGACTTTTTGAAGGGTTCGAGAGCACTTCAAACGTGTAGATTTGCAAAAAATAACCTGGAGGGTCAAATTTGACAAAATTCCAATACTTTTCCGTTTTATATACATAAGAAGTTGGAAAGTAAAAAGGAGTCGGAATCGGAGGATTTTTTTGACGACTCCGACCCCGGCTAAAACACCAAAACTCCACGACTCCGACTCCACAGCCCTGGTATTGTCTTATGTAGATCTATTGATATAATGTACTGTATTAAAATGATTGGTAAATGTGAGAACTTCTTCAGATCTTGGATTTTTCTCTTCGAAAACAGCTTAACTTAGACAATACTTTAATATAAATAGTGAAAAGACTGTTGGTTTTTCATGGGTCTAATATGTCCCAGTTTCCTATAGAAAGTCTTCTTGGAAGGCTTTTCACTTCACGCATCTCCCATAGTTTGAATATCCTTATTTAACCAAATCCAATCTAAATCGTACCTGTGAGTCTGCTTGGAAGACTTCAGTCACGGATTTAAAAGTAAAAATTAATATTAAATTTAAGATAATATCATATCATATTATGCTATGTTACATTCTGTTACAAAAATAATGAAAGTAAGAATGCCAGCCGGATGGCCGAGGAATCGGACTTATCACTATGGTGGTTAGGGTTTGATTCCGGGCGGTTTGAAACACTACAGGAATTTTCAGAAAAAGATCTGTCCCGGATTAATCGGGCTCCATTTCTCATCAACTGGCCGTGTGCTTGACCCATTCATGGATTAAAAAACCCCTTTTAATGCCCAAGAGTGTAAAAAGTCCATAAAAGTAAAATTTTGAATATTCTAGATCAGTTAACAGTAAAAAGTTTTCAACAATTAACAATGATTTTATTATTAGTAATTAAATATTAATAATTATCTTGAAACTGCCTATAATCCAGATGAATTGGCCATCTGCAATATAGGTAGAAACTTCTTATTTTATTGCAAATTTTATGATATTTTATACATAAGTGCACATTAATCATATTTTAAGTATAGATTAAAGTGAATATGAGGAAAATATTTATTGACCAAACTTTTTATGAGATATAAACTTGCTTTTAACCGAGGAATAATATTTTTTAGTATTTACTGATCGTTATGGCAGTCCAATGAAATAAATCTTCCATCTGTTAATACATTCTGTACTTCAATGAACATTTCAAAATAAAATACATCCGAATATTAATCTATTGAGTTATGTATAAATTTTGAAGTTTGTAAATTTGTTTTAGTATATTCACTACGCCCTGTCTAGGAGTTAAACGTGTGAAGAAAATTCATTAAACTTAATATAGTACTGTATCTATATTTTGTACAAGCAGAAATATAATAACATTTCAACTGAATACTTGTTTTAAATCTATTGTAAAAAATACAAATAGTAAAGAGTAATACAAATAAAGATATTGACATCTTCCTTGTATCATTGCTGGAAAAATGAACCACATTAGCGGAGTCTTTACTATTTGTATTGTTTACAATACATTTAAAAGTGTATTGCGTCCTGAATTCTCTTTTTTGCAATTTATTTACAGAATGTTCATTTGTATAAATTTCTTTGCAAGTGTAGCAGTTAGCGGTGTAGAACAGGTTCATCTTACAATCGAGAATAAACAGTAGTGGCCAATGTAATTAAAAAAACTTCCGAAAATTTAGTAACAGATGGAAACTCTGCTACTAGTAACTTCGTTATCGCTATGATAAGAACAGAAGCACATATCCTAGCAGAAGTTTTATCAATAAAACTGTTCATCGTCCTATTTCATTCGCAATTAAAATACAGATTTATACATAATGGCTCATTAAATTTGTAATAAATAGCAATTCCAGATGTTCGTTCCTGGAAAAAAGTTATTATTTAAAGCCAAAGTTTTCAATTTATTTGTTCTGGATCTTAATAATTCTAGCTTTATGCAATAATTAAATAGATGTGTAAAATTATTTATAATAATTTTATTTTTTTATAAATTATTTTATATGAAGAAATACTTTTTATATATACAACAGAGGAAAAATGAGAAGCCATTTTCTACTCGTGCCAAGGCGTATTGAGCAGGATTCAGCGAAAAGAGGCGAGACACGATAAATACCAAACACTGTCGGATATATGCAAGAGCCAGAAATTCGCTCTTGCCAGCGAGATTTCTCGCTTCTTTCAGCCATTTACTTCCAGCAATGTGATGCACCTCTACACTGGGATTTAATAGTTTAGGACTACCTATAAGAAAAATTTCCTGAATGTTAGATTGGCTGTACAAGTCCAATTTCCTGACCGCCTAGATTCCCCAAGATTGCACCACTAGATTTTTTTACTTGGAGATTTGTCAAATACACGATGTACACAACAAAGGTTTACAACATTGAAGCGAATTGGTGAAGGAATAATTGCTGAAATGTTCTGTAACACATGGTACGAAATTGAATGCTGTCAGGATATTTTATGCGCTACATATGGAGCTTATGTAGAATTTATTTAAAGTGTAAAATATTTTATTTAATAACCTATAAAACAAAACAACATACATAACAATACTTTTTACATTCGTAGTCACTTTTTCAAAATTATGTTTTATGTAAACACAAGAATAAGATTTAAAAGTATAATTCAACATCCATATAAATTATATCAGTTGTCTTAGATGAGTGGCAAGGACAGAAATCATAGACAAAGCTGTCAGCAGAATGCAGTAAAAATATACGNATTCATAAATTAGAAACACTACGAAACATTAATAATTTTAATGTTTTACATAATTTAAATCTTAAGAAGTATTTAAGTAGGGAAGATTTCATTTCAGCTAAACATTTTTCAACACTTAGGAAAGATTTGAACTTAAGAATAGCTAATACAAAGATCCAAACGAGTTGCTTAACTTTTCCGGCAACGTTTGGTGGCATCGTCTGTTGTTATATTTCATTTTTAAAATGTATTATATTTTTAACAATATAAAATGGCAAAAACCTTAATTCTGGGGGTATGGATGTGTATTAGAAAATATTGTAAATGGTAATAACGAGTAAAGTCGTAATTACGTCCGACTGAAAATAAATACGCTTCCCTTTATCTCCCACCTCCTTGACCTTTAATCTCAAAATTTAATATCATCAGTCCCCGTACTAAACAAATCTGTCTGCCAAATTACGGAAATTTTCAACAGAAAGCACATGAGTTATTAAGCTTCAAACAGGGTGAACAAAATCGCCCCACACACACACACACAGACTATTATCCATACATACAGAAATAACTTCCGAATTTTTTCGCTCGACATTTCTAGGTGCCCTGATTCCAAAAATGTGAAATTCTGGGAGGGGGTCATTTTTGATCGATCGCCATACTCTTCCTGTTATATATAATAGTCGGAAAAGTAGTAATTTATTACTGAATTCATTGATAAACACGAATATTTTATAAAAATAATCAGTCGAAGAAGAAAAACTTTTAATGTACGATTATGATTTAATATCAGTTATCAAGTTATATATTATCAGAATACGTGTCGAAAAAAGAAGACAGATATATTTTATTTTCTTCCACAGGTATTAGTTTCGTAGGTCCATACTTTGACGTTGTCAGGAACTGATTCGCAATAGCACGCCAATCCTCCTGTGTAGCAATATCCATACTTGGCGCCTCTATAGTGGCAAGCGGAATTACACCATTTATCATTGATAACACAAGACAGTTTGCAACCCTTTTCGTCCACCGGGTATCCGTCTCTAGCGCTTTCGACTCCTGTTTGAGGGGGAAAAAAGTCAGTTTTTCTGCATCTAAACTTTAAAATAATAACAGAAATAGTGTAAGAAGGAAGAGAAATAAAAAATTAATGAAAATGATTATTTTTCGAGTGACTGTTTTTTAAACGAAATTGATATTTCTTATAAAGAAATAAATTAAAGTATAATTACTTAAAGACAACTAGGAATTGTGATCGCGTGATACTTAGACAATATGCTAAGCATAAAATAGATACCAAAACTAAGTCCATGGATAAGGAATCCGGATCATATTTTATATCCCCTATTAAATTTAAATGCAGTACATTATTTTAGTTGTAAAAATTTTCCTTGAACCGTGGAGTTTTCCTCATGTTTTTTTTCACCTGTCTAACACCTAACTTAAGGCCAATTTCTTACAGGAAGTCCTCTCGATAAATATCTGTCCTTAAGAGATCATCCGTACGTTTCATTGTAGATCTGTTTGATATTCTGTTAATATCTACCAAAAATTATTCTTCCAACGCTTATATTTTTTCATTAGATGAAACTAAGTAAATAAGAAGCGTTTTTGAAAATTCCTTTACAACGAGGATCAGCCGTTTGGCTTGCTGTTCTTGGGTTCCGAAATTGTTTCGGATTCCCATAGTATTTAAGCTGTATTTCGTCGTACTGAGAATGAGGTAACATTCTGATTCCAGTTATTGGACCTGGAATCAGTAGCGTATCGTGAGTATCAGCCGCCCGGGGCGGTGGAAAATTTCGCCCCCCGTATTTAGGTATCTCAATTTAAAAGACTAAAATTCAGTTTCGTCACAGAATAAGTAATGAAAAATTCCGTGCTAGTGTTGCCACTTTTTAAAGCGGCAGGTGAGGTTTGTTCCTGAGGACCTGACCCGGACGGCAGGTGAGGTTTCTTCGAACAGAATTCCTGACGCGTGCGTATGTCATTTTGCAATGGGAAGAATAATTTGCAGTGCATACTGATTCTAAATCAGTTACAGTTAGCGACGAGGGAGACTTGGATAGGAGTAACGCGAGTGACCTAGTTCTATTGGATATTGAAGGTGTATATATATATACGAATAAGTCGTACAAGCAGAAAAAAAAGGTCAACAGGTCGCGCACGATATCCCCTGACGGCCAGTCGATTCCCGGGCTGTCTGGATGGTATTCCGTGCTCATTTCAATCGGTCCGAATCGTAGGTGCACGAAAATATAAAATAAAATGATTCAAATTCTTACAAGATATTATTATTATTTATTGTGAAATTTTGCCCCTAAAAAGTGCCGCCCAAGGCGGGCCGCCCCTCCCTCCCCCACTACGCTACGCTACTGCCTGGAATCAGAATATATAAGTATAAAATGCAGAAGTGTCCTTACCTAAAAGTAGTAAAGCTGAGATGAAAGCAAAAGCAATAAATATTTTCATTGTAGAAGTGGATTTTATTTCAGTATTTTTCCTTGAAGGAACCGTCACGATTCGCTGAGGTGATTATGAACTCGTATAAAATACTCGAGCTATTTATATTATTTTCATTCAGTGGACCATCTGCCATTATTATTCTTAACGTATATTAAATGGAAATTGGAAAACAATAAAGTCGTAATTATTACTTTCTAATAAAAAGTAATTGCAGAACTATCCGCAACACCCGCGTAAACTCTATTTTTATACGTTTAAAAACTTCGATAATTTAAATAAAATCCATATAAGTTTTATTATTGAATCTACCACTCGATTCTTGCTAAACTTGGCAGTTTTGAAACTCTGAAGTGCTGTAGTATTATATTTTATACATAAACATTAGTTATAAAAAATAATTGATTTCGTTTTAAAAAAATGCAAGTTTTGATCTGTATAACGCCTAGTTCTGTCCATTACTGACTGGCCACGAAATCAAACTTATCGCTGAGAAGATTCAGGATCGATTCCAGGAGAGTTGAAAACATTCCAGGAATTTTCTGAGGATTCGTTGCGGATGTGAACATGTACAGTACGTGTTCACAGTCTCTAAGAGGCCATAGAAAAAAATCTAAGCTGCTTGCATCTAATATTATTGAAAATATAAATTAATATTAACATTTGAATTCTTCTAAATAATATCATTGAAGTAGCTCGTATTAAATCTTCTACAAAAATTTTATACCTTTCTAATTAAAATATTTAACAATAAGTAATTATTAATGGCACGTTTTAACGTAGGCAACAAGACATTTAACTAAATCTTCCAATTTTAAAAAATCAGTAAGTGGACCCAGCGGTATCTTTATAGATAAAAGTTGTGAAGTGTCTCTGATTGTTATTTAGATATAACAATTGCTTGCAAAACCACCAACGCAATATATTGCTTGCAAAACCACCGCTGCTTCGACCGCGGTGGTTTTGCAAGCAAACTCCATTTATATTCAGTATTTCAACAATCATAAGTAATTGTTAAATGACACCTACCGCTGAAAATAATGAGAATTGCCGAAAATCAAATTAACTATTTTCAATTTCTGTTATTATTTTAAAGTTTAGATGCAAACAAACTGACTTTTTTCCCCCTCAAACAGGAGTCGAAAGTGCTAGAGACGGATACCCAGTGGATGAAAAGGGTTGCAAACTTTCTTGTTTTATCAATGATAAATGGTGTAATTCCGCTTGCCACTATAGAGGCGCCAAGTATGGATATTGCTACACAGGAGGATTGGCGTGCTATTGCGAATCAGTTCCTGACAACGTCAAAGTATGGACCTACGAAACTAATACCTGTGGAAGAAAATAAAATATATCTGTCTTCTTTTTTCGACACGTTTTCTGATAATATGTAACTTGATAACTGATATTAAATCATAATCGTACATTAAAAGTTTTTCTTCTTCGACTGATTATTTTTATAATATAAAGTGGTGCCTCGTATAACGTACTTAATCCGTTCCAGGTGCACGTCCGTTAAGTGGAAAGTCCGTTATACGAAACGCATTTTTCCATAGAAATGTTAAAACATATAATTCGTACCGCAGCATAAAATAACCGTACTGTACCATAAAAAAAAAAAAAAAATTGAAAATGGAGCATTCCCCAATTATGCCGGGTAGTCATATGTTATGAGGGAGAGGTGGAGGAACACTTTCTTCGCACATTCATACAGATACAGACTTCTAAATATCACTTATGGTAGCTGCTATTTCGTTGTGAATGTGTCTCTTTAATCCGATCAATTCAGTTCGGTAGACTATTAATACAGCTTTCAGGTTAGATACTTTTATTGTTTTGACATATGCATTTTGGATTTATATGAATTTTAAGTCCCTCTTCAGTTCAAAACTGTTTTCTCCATCCATTTGTATCCAATATTCTTCTACACTCACAACGAAATAGCATCTACCATAAGTGATATTTAGAAGAATATTGGATACAAATGGATGGAGAAAACAGTTTTGAACTGAAGAGGGACTTAAAATTTATATAAGTCCGAAATGCATATGTCAAAACAATAAAAGAAGTATCTAACCTGAAAGCTGTATTGATAGTCTACCGAACTGAATTGATCGGATTAAAGAGACACATTCACAACGAAATAGCAGCTACCATAAGTGATATTTAGAAGTCTGTATCTGTATGAATGTGCGAAGAAAGTGTTCCTCCACCTCTCCCTCATAACATATGACTACCCGGCATAATTGGNAAATGACGGGCAAGGGTGTCATTGTAGAGATTATTGATCCTGTTTGCCTCAGCTCCATTCGGATAATGAGTGTTGGTAAACTCCTGAAACTCTCCCGATTTGACAAGGAAGTTTTTGTCAACTTTCACTTTTTCTGATGATTTCTTGCTTTGTTTCAATCGAAATCATCTTTCTGTTTTTTCGGAAGCCATGATTTGCAGAACACTTGAATAAATGTATATATTCTGCATTGAGGTGATGTATGTAATAAACAAAGGAGCAAGCCGAATTACAACGAGCGCTCTGTACTTCAGATATATCAATAATATATTCTAACTAGCTGTTACCCGCTGCTTCGACCGCGGTGGTTTTGCAAGCAAACTCCATTTATATTCAGTATTTCAACAATCATAAGTAATTGTTAAATGACACCTACCGCTGAAAATAATGAGAATTGCCGAAAATTAAATTAACTATTTTCAATTTGATCAATCGTTCTATAATCGAACCAATATGCAATAACAAATTCGAATTTAAAACGGTTCGAAAATTTGTTAAAAAATCGAAATAAATAAAAATATTTATAACAATGTGTGAAATGTTATCAATTTAATACACCTAAGTACTCAATGAAGACTAAACGTAGTTGAAAACAAACAATCGCATCTAAAATAGTAAAGTAGAAACCGTTTTTCCGGTTAAGCCTTAATCCTCTCCCTCCTTCCCGCGGGTGAATTTCGAAAAATCCCTTCTTAGTGTGCGTTTTCATGACGTATCCTAACTGTGTACCAAATTTCATCTCTTTAGGTTCAGCGGTTTGCACTGGGCGATAATGAATCAGTGAGTCAGTCAGTCAGGACAAGCAATTTTATGTATTTAGATAATACTAATATATTGTAAAAATAGCATATTGCCATTGGCAACAGCAAAAGAGTGAAAACATCATTCGCACTTGTTTGCAGAAAGTCCGTTATTCGAGGCGTACGTTTTACGAGGCACCACTGTATTTGTGTTTATCCTATAATTTAATAATAAATTATATTTTAACAGTTAATCTTAAGTTCATATCTTGCCGAATAACAGTTGCAAAATGTTTAACTAAATTGGAGATGTAACGACCTAACACTAAATTGGGTAACCGGCTCCAATTTAGGTGTTAGACACGCGAAGAAAACACATAAAACTCCACGTGGCCAGCCAATTGTCATTGGGGTCAGCCACACGGTCAATGTGGGAAACAGTATGCAAATGTCAATTTATAAAAATTCAGTTTAACATATCCTTTTCAATTTTACGCCCAGGGCACAATAAAAATATTGTTTGTTATTTCCCGTCATTTGTAAAGTCATAAACACTTTCAATTATCACAGTTTGTGATTTAAAATTGCGTTACTCTATATTTAATTTGTTCTATTCATATGCCAAAAGCCATAGAATAGCTTTGTGAACTCGATGTGGCATCGATTCCACAAATGGTAGAAGAATTCTCAAGAAATATTTCGCCATGTTATCTGAATATCTGTCAACCGTCTTCTAGTATTCGTAGGTGCAGTATCCTAAATGATAATGGACTTCAGCTCCACGTTCCTTAAGCGATCAATTGCATTCATGTTGAGTGAATATGGCCACGTTATTCATTTCATCGAACCCGTCCAGAATGCTCCTGAAACCAATTCTGGACAATGTGATCCCGATGACAAGATGCATTTTCCTGCCGGAATATTCTAATGTCGGGATAAAAGTTCACGAAAGACTGCAAATGTTCACCAAACGATTTAACGCAGCGGTTTCTGGTCATTGGTGTTTAATCACGAGATCGAAATGTTTCTGGTCGTTCTGACACGTCTTTCGTATATGGGAATTGTCATGCAAAAGTGAAGTGAGATATCTGCAGAATATGTGCCGAAGAAAATGGACCTTCTCTGTGTAATAACACTAACGAAAGCAGCCGAAAACAAAACGAGTTTGTTTTTCACTTGAAAGGATAGTTTCTTTCGGAGAGTTTCAGTTCAACGGTATGCATAATTAGCGACTTAATCAGGAATCTCGATAGGGACTGACTTCAATGAAAACTACTGACCCACTCCGGATTTGACAATCGTTAGACCAGAACAATCTCTTAAAAGGAGAGAAAAAGAAGAGAGGAGAAATTTCACCTGGATTGGCAATAGGAAGCGGAGGAAAAGAAATCTCGTCTGGATGGCCAGAAGAGAGAGAGGAAGATTAAAGATGTTACGTTACCGTTTGCGCCATGGTTTTGACGCTTTGCGAAATCAACCCTCTGCTTATCAATATACAACCTATACATAATTGTGAATTATGTATAGGTTTCAATTCTTTCAATACTTTCAAATCTACATGAATTGAATCAGTTTCGTGAAATTCTTAACAAGATGCCAGAGATGTGTGTTGGCATGTTTGTAATTTTGACAGAAGGCTGTGCACCTGTATTTATATTTTTATATTATTTTATATTATTTAAGTACACAGCTTATATTATCTCAGAAAGCATTTTTTTTTTGTAAAAGATAACCGACGTTTTCTGACCCTTTAAATGAATATTTTACTGAATGCAATGTCCATGTCGCGAAAGTCAAGAAATAAATACAGTAAGACCTCGCTTAACGCTGCCTCGATTAACGTTGATTTGATATAACGCGGTCTGCTCGAAGCCGAAAAAAACGTTCAAAATTTACTCCGATTCAAATTATCGAGGCATTTCATTGATTTCGTATATAATTATTTACGAACACGAATTAATTAGCAAAATGTGGCAATTCACCTGTATAGCACTGTACTTTCCTTAAATCTATATTTGTTTGGTGCAATTTTGGAAAAATATAACATCATGGATGCCATAGACAATATCGACTTCGTTTGGCATGAATTAACTAATAAATGCACGATCGAAGTGTGAAAGAAGATATGGCAGAAAGTATCCAAGAATTCTCAACGAGAAAAGCCTATAGCTGTATCGTTAGGTTGACCAAATTGTTAACCTAATCGATACAGCAGGGCTAGGAGATATAGACGAGCAGAATATTGAGGAGATAAGGATTCCTACAACGCGAAATTCGTATAACGAGGAACTTATCTCCGCGTTATAGAGGGGTTTACTGTATGTGATTATGTATTTTTCGGTTCGTAGGAAATGTACTTTACGACCCAAACTACAATATTTAGTCTTTTATTCACAATTATGTATAGGTTGTACATTGAGAAGTAGATAGTTGATTTTGTAGTAGTTTTAATTGAAGTCAGTCCCTATTGGGATTACTGATTAATTCGATAATTATGCATACCGTTGAACTGAAACCCTCCGGAAGAAACGATCTTTTCAGGTGAAAAACAAACTCGTTTTGTTTTCGGCTGCTTTCGTTAGTGTTATTATAGAGAGAAGATCCATTTCTTTCCGTCACATATTGTGCAGATATCTCGCTTTATTTTTGCACGACATATATGAAAGACGCGTCAAGAACGACCAGAAACGTGTCGACCTCGTGATTAAACACTAATGACCAGAAACCGCTGCGTTAAATCGTTTGGTGAACATTTATAGCCTTTCATGAACTTGTAATCCCACAGAATTGGAATATTCCAGCAGGAAAATACATCTTGTCATCGGGATCACATTGTCTAGAATCGGTTTGACGAGCATTTTGGACGGGTTCGATGAAATGAATAACGTGGCCACGTTCACTCAACGTTAATCCAATTGATCTCTTATGGAACGCGGTGCTGAAGTCCATTATCATTCAGGATACTGCACCTATAAATACCAGAAGACTGCTGGCAGATACTCAGATAACATGGCTAAATATTTTTCGAGACGTCTTATCCATTTGTGGAATCGATGCCACATCGAGTTCACCGGGATAATAGAGGTTTTTCACGATACTAGGAAGCTATTCTATGACTTTTGGAATATGAATAAAACAAATTAAATATAAAATAACAAAATTTTAAATCATAAACTGTGATAATGAAAAGTGTTTATGACTTTACAAATGACGGGAAATAACAAACAATATTTTTATTGTGCCCAGGTCGTAAAAGTGAAAAGGATATGCTTCTAACACAATAAAGTGCTATCAATTAAGACACTTGGCGGGTTTTCTCATCTTTATTTAGTTGATACGTGTGAAAATTTTACACGTTTCGGGCTCTTAAGCCCCTCTTCAGCCAACTAAAACATTAAAAAAGAATATAACATACAAGTGTCTTAATTTATAGCACTTTATTGTGTTAGAAGCATAAACAAATTGTAAAGCACGGTTTCATATCATCAAAATGAAAAGGATATGTTAAACTGAATTTTTATAAATTGTCATTTGCATACTGTTTCCCACAATGACCGTGTGACTGACCCCAATGACAATTGGCTGGCCACGTGGAGTTTTATGTGTTTTCTTCACGTGTCTAACACCTAAATTGGGGCCGGTTACCCAACTTAGGTAACCGGCCCCAATTTTGGTTACCCAACTTAGGTGTTAGGTCGTTCCGTCTTCAATTTAGTTAAACATTTTGCAACTGTTATTCGGCAAGGCATGAATTTAAGAATAGCTGTTAAAATATAATTTATTATTAAATTATGTGATAAACACGAATATTTTATAAAAGTAGTCAAACGAAGAGGAAAAACTTTTAATGTACGATTATGATTTAATATCGGTTATCAAGTTACATATTATCAGAAAACGTGTCGAAAAAAGAAGACAGATATATTTTATTTTCTTCCACAGGTATTAGTTTCGTAGGTCCATACTTTGACGTTGTCAGGAACTGATTCGCAATAGCATGCCAATCCTCCTGTGTAGCAATATCCATATTTGGCGCCTCTATAATGGCATGCAGAATTACACCATTTATCATTGATAACACAAGAGAGTTTGCAACCTTCTTTGTCCACTGGGTATCCGTCTCTAGCGCTTTCGACTCCTGTTTGAGGGGAAAAAACGTCAGTTTGTTTGCATTTAAACTTAGAAATAATACAAATAATGTAAGAAGAAAGAGAAATTAAAAATTAATGAAAATGATTATTCTTCGAGTGACTGTTTTTTAAACGAAATTGATATTTCTTATAAACAAATAAATTAAAGTATAATTACTTAAAGACAACTAAGAATTGGGATCGCGTGGAATTTTCATTATACGTAGAACATAAAATAGGTTCCAAAATTAATCTCACGGATAAGAAATCTGGATCATTTTTAAAATGTTCTATTGATTTTAAATGCAGTGCATTATTTTAGTTGTAAAAATTTTCCTTGAACCGTGGAGTTTTCCTGATTTTCTTCACCTGTCTAACACCTAACTTAAGGCCAATTTCTTACAGTAAGTTTTCTCAATAATGTTATCTAATGTTAATCATTAGATGAAATTAAGGAAGTAAGAGGTGTTTTTGAAAATTCCTTTATAACGAGGATCAACCGTGTGGCTCGCTGCTCTTGGGTTCCGTAATTGTTTCGGATTCCCATAGTATTAAGCTGTATTTCGTCGTACTCAGAATGAGGGTAACATTCTCGTTAGATTTTGCGTGTGGCAGTTATTGGACCGGGTATCAGAATATATAAGTATAAAATGTAGAACTGTTCTTACCTAAGAGTAGTAAAGCTGAAATGTAAGCAATAAATATTTTCATCGTTGAAGTGGATTTTATTTGAGTATTTTTTTCCTCCAAGGACCCACAAGATTCGCTGGCGTAATTAATGAACTCATCTAAAATACTCACGCTATTTATATTATTTGCAGTTCAGTGGACATCTGCCATTATTTTTTAACGTACATTAAATAAAAATACAAAAAAACAATAAAATAGTAATTATTGCTTCTTAATAAAAAAATAATTGCATAACTTTTTCAACACGTGTGTGAACTCTACTTTTTATACGTTTGAAAACTTCGATAATTTAAATAAAACCTGTGTCAATTTTTATTATTGATTCTTACTAAACTTTGTAGTTTTGAAACCCTAAAGTTTAACGTGCTGAAAGATTGCAGTTTATTTATCAACATTAGTATTAATAAGAAAAGCATATTTGGTTTAAAAATGTAAACTTTTAGCTGCATAACTAGAATAATTCTGTCCAGAACTGGCTATTAGTTTGGTTAATGGGATAAGGATAACACTAGATGATTTAATACGGGTCCTCCTAAGTTACGGGCTTACTAGGAAAACTTTCAAGGAAATACGCCCTGTCTAGGAGTTAAACGTGTGAAGAAAACCCGTTAAACTTAATACGTTTGTCAGACGCAAATTCTGGAGCAATCAGCAGCTGAATTCACTCACTTGTTGGTGAGATTTGCTAGTTTCTTATTCGTTGGGATAGTGTAAATTATGCGCAACCGAAAATCTGTAAATAAGAGCCAATGGCTGAAATAGAAAAGCATAATGAAAGACTGCTTATCGCATAGCTATGAAACCAACTAAACCGAAAAATATTAATTTATAAATAATATATTCTTTATCAAAGAAGAATAGATGTCATTAAGTTGATGCAATTGACAATTGAGTAATTATAAATTGATATTGCTATCGGGTATTGTCTTATGTAGATCTATTGTTATAATGTGCTGTATTAAAATGATTGGTAAATCTGAGAGCTTGTTCAGATCTTGGATTTTTCTCTTCGAAAACAGCTTAACTTAGACAATATTTTAATACAGTATAAATAATGAAAAGACTGTTGGTTTTTCATGGGTCTAATATGTCCCAGTTTCCTATAGAAAGTCTTCTTGTAAGGCTTTTCACTTCACGCATCTCCCACAATTTGAATTTTTTTATTTAACCAAATCCAATCTAAATCGTACCTGTGAGTCTGCTTGGAAGACTTCAGTCACTGGATTTAAAAGTAAAAATTAATATTAAATTTAAGATAATATCATATCATATTATGCTATGTTACATTCTGTTACAAAAATAATGAAAGTAAGAATACCAGCCGGANTAAAAGTAAAAATTAATATTTAATTTAAGATAATATCATATCATATTATGCTATGTTACATTCTGTTACAAAAATAATGAAAATATGAATGCCAGCCGGATGGCCGAGGAATCGGATTTATCACTATGGGGATTCGGGAGTGATTCCGAGCGGTTTGAAACACTACAGGAATTTTCAGAAAAAGATCTGTCCCGGATTAATCGGGCTCCATTTCTCATCAACTGGCCGTGTGCTTGACCCATTCGTGGATTAAAAAAAACCTTCTTAACGCCCAAGGGTGGAAAAAGTCCATAAAAGTAAAATTTAGAATATTCTAGACCAGCTAACAATAAAAAGTTTTCAACAATTAACAATGATTTTATTATTAGTAATTAAATATTAATAATTATCTTCAAACATTCCTGCTTATAATCTCCANACCGAGAATGAGGTAACATTCTGCGTGTGGCAGTTATTGGACCGGGTATCAGAATATATAAGTATAAAATGCAGAATTGTTCTTACCTAAGAGTAGTAAAGCTGAGATTAAAACAAAAGCAATAAATATTTTCATCGTTGAAGTGGATTTTATTTAAGTATTTTTTTCCTCCAAGGACCCACAGGATTCGCTAGAGTGATTATAAACTCGTCTAAAATACTCACGCTATTTATATTATTTGCAGTTCAGTGGACATCTGCCATTATTTTTTAACGTATATTAAATAAAAATAGAAAAAACAATAAAATCGTAATTATTGCTTTCTAATAAAAAAGTAATTGCAAAACTTTTTGCAACGCGTGTGTGAACTCTACTTTTTATACGTTTGAAAACTTCGATAATTTAAATAAAATCGGTGTCAATTTTTATTATTGATTCTTACTAAACTTTGTAGTTTTGAAACCCTGAAGTTTAACGTGCCGAAGAACTGCACTTTATATATCAACATTAGTATTAATGAAAAAAGCATATTTGGTTTAAAAATGTAAATTTTCAGCTGCATAACTAGAATAATTCTGTCCAGAACTGGCTATTAGTTTGGTTAATGGGATAAGGATAACACTAGATGATTTATTACGGGTCCTCCTAAGTTACGAGCTTACTAGGAAAACTTTCAAGGAAGTACGCCCTGTCTAGAAGTTAAACATGTGAAGGAAACCCGTTAAACTTGATACCCTTGTCAGACGCAAATTTTGGAGCAATCAGCAGCTGAATTCACTCACTTGTTGGTGAGATTTGCTAGTTTCTTATTCGTTGAGACAGTGTAATTTATGCGCAGCCTCCAATCTGTAAATAACAGAGAATGGCTGAAATAGTAAAGCATGATGAAAGACTGCTTATCTCATAGCTATGAAACCAACTAAACCGAAAAATATTAATTTATAAATAATATATTCTTTATCAAAGAATAGATGTCATTAAGTTGATGCAATTGACAATTGAGTAATTATGGATTGATATTCCTATCGAGTATTGTTTTATGTAGATCTATTGATATAATGTACTGTATTAAAATGATTGGTAAATCTGAGAGCTTCTTCAGATCTTGGATTTTTCTCTTCGAAAACAGCTTAACTTAGACAATATTTTAATATAAATAGTGAAAAGACTGTTGGTTTTTCATGGGTCTAATATGTCCTAGTTTCCTATAGAAAGTCTTCTTGGAAGGCTTTTCACTTCACGCATCTCCCATAATTTGAATTTCCTTATTTAACCAAATCCAATCTAAATCGTACCTGCGAGTCTGCTTGGAAGACTTCAGTCACTGGATTTAAAAGTAAAAATTAATATTAAATTTAAGATAATATCATATCATATTATGCTATGTTACATTCTGTTACAAAAATAATGAAAGTAAGAATGCCAGCAGGATGGCCGAGGAATCGGACTTATCACTATGGGGATTCGGGAGTGATTCCGAGCGGTTTGAAACACTACAGGAATTTTCAGAAAAAGATCTGTCCCGGATTAATCGGGCTCCATTTCTCATCAACTGGCCGTGTGCTTGAGCCATTCATGGATTTAAAAAAAAACCTTCTTAACGCCCAAGGGTGGAAAAAGTCCATAAAAGTAAAATTTAGAATATTCTAGACCAGCTAACAATAAAAAGTTTTCAACAATTAACAATGATTTTATTATTAGTAATTAAATATTAATAATTATCTTCAAACATTCCTGCCTATAATCTCCAGATGAATTGGCCATCTGCAATATAGGTAGAAACTTCTTATTTTATTACAAATTTTATGATATTTTATACATAAGTGCACATTAATCGTATTTTAACTATAGATTAAAGTGAATATGAGGAAAATATTTATTGACGAAACTTTTTATGACATATAATCTTGCTTTTAACCAAGGAATAATATTTTTTATTATTTACTGATCGTTATGGCAGTCCAATGAAATAAATCTTCCATCTGTTAATACATTCTGTACCTTCAATGAACATTTCAAAATAAAATATATCTGAATAATAATCTATTGAGTTACTTATAAATTCTGAAGTTTGTAAATGTGTTTTAGTATATTCATTACGTCCTTTCTAGGAGTTAAAGGTGTGAAGAAAATTCATTAAACTTAATATAGTACTGTATCTATATTTTGTACAAGCAGAAACATAATAACATTTCAACTGAATACTTGTTTTAAATCTATTGTAAAAAATATTTGTATTACTCTTTACTATTTGTAAAGATATTGACATCTTTGTATCATCGCTGGTTACAATACGTTTAAAAGTATATTTCGTCCTGAATTTTCTTTTTGGCAATTTATTTACAGAATGTTCATTTGTATAAATTTCTTTGCAAGTATAGCAGTTAGCGGTGTAGAACAGGTACATCTTACAATCGAGAATAAACAGTAGTGGCCAATGTAATTAAAAAACTTCCGAAAATTTAATAACAGATGGAAACTCTGCTACTAGTAACTTCGTTATCGCTATGATAAGAACAGAAGCGCATATCCTAGCAGAAGTTTTATCAATAAAAGTATTCATTGTCCTATTTCATCTGTAATTAAAATATAGATTTATACATAATGGCTCATTAAATTTGTAATAAATAGCAATTCCAGATGTTCGTTCCTGGAAAAAAGTTATTTAAAGCCAAAGTTTTTCAATTTATTTGTTCTGGATCTTAATAATTCTAGCTTTATGCAATAATTAAATACATGTGCAAAATTATTTATAATAATTTTATTTTTTTATAAATTATTTTATGTGAAGAAATAATTTTTATATATACAGCAAAGGAAAAATGAGAAGCCATCTTCTACTCGTGCCAAGACGTATTGAGCAGGATTCAGCGAGAAGAGGCGAGACACGATAAATACCAAACATTGTCGGATATCTGCGAGAGCCAGAAATTCGCTCTTGCCAGCGAGATTTCTCGCTTCTTTCAGCCATTTACTTCCAGCAATGTGATGCACCTCTACACTGGGATTTAATAGTTTAGGACTACCTATAAGAAAAATTTCCTGAATGTTAGATTGGCTGTACAAGTCCAATTTCCTGACCGCCTAGATTCCCCAAGATTGCACCACTAGATTTTTTTACTTGGAGATTTGTCAAATACACGATGTACACAACAAAGGTTTACAACATTGAAGCGAATTGGTGAAGGAATAATTGCTGAAATGTTCTGTAACACATGGTACGAAATTGAATGCTGTCAGGATATTTTATGCGCTACATATGGAGCTTATGTAGAATTTATTTAAAGTGTAAAATATTTTATTTAATAACCTATAAAACAAAACAACATACATAACAATACTTTTTACATTCGTAGTCACTTTTTCAAAATTATGTTTTATGTAAACACAAGAATAAGATTTAAAAGTATAATTCAACATCCATATAAATTATATCAGTTGTCTTAGATGAGTGGCAAGGACAGAAATCATAGACAAAGCTGTCAGCAGAATGCGGTAAAAATGTACGTTCATAAAACCGTTCACTTCCACAAATAAAAACTTTAAATAATGATTCAGAATCCTTTTCCAAAAATATCGGCTCAGTCAGAGTTATGACACCAGACGAATTGCATGTCAAATTTTCGATTTCTACACATAATTGAGAATTTCCAATTAGACCATTAAATTTGGTGATTATAAAGCTATTTTCATTGTCATCATAATGGATCGGCAATCGAAGACTACAAAGGAAGCAATCTTCACTAACAAAAATTTTTCACTCGAAATGATTTCTATTGTCGAAAGTTCTGGCGTGATCTTCTCTCAAACTTTCGCGATTTTTATACCTAAATAACTCGGAATAGAATATTTTCGATCTAGTATTACTTATTGTTGATATATTTGATAAAAACACTAGTAAAATGTCATAAAAATAGAAACATATATCGTAGATTTCATCGTGTTTAAGAATGTTTAACGGAAATACTACACTTTCTAATTCAATTTTCGACATACTAAGAAATCTGATTTTATTAATAAACGGTTCTAATACGTGTCGACAACGTTCTGCAAGAATTTCCTCCGGTGGAAGACAGAAGTTACTTCTTTCGTCGTAAACGATATTGACTAAAGCCCAATTGTAAATTGCTTTAAAGAGCCGAATTTCGGTTAGAGAGTCGGGATATATGGGACGAGAAACGTACCTGTCTATAGTTGTCTTTCTACAATGTAAAAAGTCGTTTCCGTTGAATATAATTGTCGAAGCACTTTCGAACACTTTCCAACAATAATACTGTATCAATGTGTCATTCTGGTCGCAGGCAAAGTCGTGGATCCGGCAGACATTCGAAATGCACATCTTCCGAATGAGGTAATTTCGACATTGCTTTAGTAATTCTGAATTTTTATTAAATTTACTTTGAATGTACGTTTCCATTGCATTTTCGATCGACAGATAGACAATACACTCATCTTGAAGATATCTGTAAATATCAGGTTAATAATACATTTAATAGGGAGTTAAATGTCAACAGGTTACTCGATAAAAGTAAATAACTTTCTCCAAAAAAGACTTGAGCTTACTGTAGGTTCTGTCTTGCTGTATCTTTATATGGACCGGTACATAGTTGAAGGGAAATATTTTGTGTAATTTCGTTAATTTCCATGTTATTAAACAGAAAATACTATTTCGTCAACGTTGGTATAAACGTAAAACTCACATCATACCCCTCATTTACACTTGAACTGGATCGTCCATTAAACTCATATATAGTAGGGTCAGACTTAATGATGATTTTACTCGTTATTATCATTTACAAATTTTTATAAAAGTCATCCCTACCCTCAAAATTAAGCTTTTTTGCCATTTTATAATAATTAAAAATAAAAGTTTTAAAATAAAATATTATATAGTTCCCCAAATGTTGCCTGGAAAGTTAAGCAACTGACATTATTTAATTTCAACCTAGCTTAAGTCACTAAATTCTTTAGTTGTTTAATTATATGCAAAAAATTGTATTTGCTACTAAAATTAAATAATTAAATAGATTTAATTTCTTCTTAATAAAATCCTTCTTCGGGCCTTAGTGATAGAATAGACATTAGGCTATCCTGTTGGTAGGTGCTACTGTCAGGATAGCTGCTCAAGTAGGACGATTCTACCAGCAGTATACTAAAATTCCATAAGGTCTTCTTGCTCTTAGGATGGCCAGAGATAGACCGAGAGACGGCGAGACAANCCACAGAAGTACTGTACAAATTTACGTTTTGCCAGCTGCTTTTATTTATTAAAAAAATGATTCTAACTATTATTCTAGATATAGTGATTGCAATATTAAAATTTGTTTTAATTACAGCACTCAATTCAGCCTCTAGAACAACCATCTAGAGTATTTTAATACCTTCAAGCTCTTTACTATGGTAGCTAAGTTGTACTTTATAGATATATATTTTAATTTCAGATGACGTGTTTATCGTGTCTTAGCTTTCTCGTCATGGTTATGGTCATTCTGAACGAATATATTTATGAGTTGGTGGGAAGTTTCGATGTTTTTCCCGTAACGATCTATTTCATGTTTATGATTGTCCTGTTATACTTTACACAGGTAACCAGATGGGTGATGAAGTGAGTACTATTTATTGTAAATAATTTCGTATAAAACTAAATTATTTCATCCCTTTTATTAAATGTTTTCAGAAAGTTTATTCTTCCTAACATGGCTGATCATAGAGATTTCGCAATCTTTATGTCGCTGTTGATTGAAAATTTAGTGTTTTTCAAATCCCTAAACTGGTTTTTGTTGTTAGTTTGTAAACTGACGGAAAATCATAATGATAATTCGAAGAATGTGGAAAAAGATTTGATGTAATGATCTATGGGAATGTATAGTCTGACGTTTTATTTTTAAATAAGATTTTAATCAAAAAATTAAGAATTTTTTTACCATCCTAGACTTGTATTTGTATTAAATCAGAAAAATAAAATTACGTGTTTTTTGAAAAATTTCTCGTGTAATTAATCGTGGACGATACTCTAAAATGGCACACTTTTAAGTTAAAATCCTGCTTTTATTACGTAAATCAATTTCTCAAATAGTAAATTCGTTAAATTCACTAAAATATGACATAAATTTTACATATTAAAAGTGGAAAAGACGTCAAAGTTACATCATAGAGCGCACGTTGTCTAGGCGGAAAAACCCGAGGCTCTAGCGTAAATTAAACCAATTTTTTTAGTAATGTTTTTTATCTGATTGTTCAATAATATTTATATTATGGCTCTAATACCAGGGCTATGGAGTCGCGTAAAAATCTACCGACTCCGACTCCGGCTAAAACACCAAAACTCCACGATTCCGACTCCACAGGTCTGTCTAATACGCAGTCTTAAAGCGAGCGAGCGAACTCGGGTAAATTGCTGATTTGTACCTGTTGCTTCGAAATCTACTTCACCGAGATATAAATTCATGGAAACGATGTGAAATTTGGCTTTTGGTTTATGTAGCTTAAATATATTATGAATATCATTTTATCAGCCGATAGATACTTCAGAATCTACTCATCACAGACTAAAATAAAAAACACGTGTTTATTTCTTTAGCATTGTCGGTAGATAATTACAAATTTACAGTTTAGAGAAGGTAATTTGACTATGCGAAATTGCTTTAAAATGTGAAATTATTTAAAAGAGTATGGATGATAAATATCACTGCAGACAGTTTATTTTCCATTGTTTTGTGTTAGAAATGGAGATAACTAAACAATACTGACGTACAGAAGAGCCCAGCTGATGTACGTGTAATTACAGCATGTTGTTGGATTAATGGAGTTTGTACATACCTGTACAGTAAAAAAAACACTTCGTTTACGGGTTAATTTGTCGTATTAATCAAGATTGCGAATGTTTTGTCGACCGCACGTGTAACAGACAACTAGCGATTGACAGTACTGTAGATCATTGTCTCTCCCATGCATCAAGCTAGAATACATGAAAATTTCACGTATATCAATCAACCTGCGGTGGAGTGTTGGATTAGTAAGTGATCGACAATAAAGAATCTACTGTATTTTATTTCGCTTTTAATCGGTGTTCGGGTAGTGAAGGAAAGAGTTAGGGACTCCTTATGTAATTCCTACTGACTGTTCTTTAATTTTAAACGTCCGTCCGTATGATACAATAGATAAGAAGTGAGGAAGTCTACTGTAGAACATTCGTGGTGTAATTTTGTAAGTGTACATTTATAAGAAGTATTTGTATTATTAAAATAAGTTTTACATTATGATAACTGTGTAGCCCCGTGAGTGTCTTTAGCCCATAAGACTAAAGCAATACAGAAAACAGGAAAAAATAATACTTCCCAAGTGTTTTAGGATTGTCTTTTAATCATACCCATCGTCAGTGCCGTAACTAGGAAGGTGTACCCGCACAGGGTCCTCTTGAAAGGGGGTCCAAATGCATATATATGTTTTATTATTTTCCCAAACCTAATTAATTAAGGAGCCTAAATGCAAATTCTTGCACAGGGCACAGGAATGGCTAGTTATGTCACTGCCCATCGTGAACTCGTCAGGCCCACAATGGGGACGAACCAGTAGTGAGACGGGAACTGAACAAATCCGAGACAGACCATTTCTAAAAAATTTCTGGGACTGAGCCCGTATTTGATTTCGGATCCACAGAGCTGTTGACTGACTGATTAACGTGACTTTATTGTATTCTGACGACTGACTTTTTCAGACAACACTCTCATACTTTAACAGATATTATCCTATGTAATTTTAGATTCAAAAACTTTTCTGAGGTTCATTTTTCACGAATATATAAACGACTAACGGTCGAGAATTAATTATAATATTTAAAGCACACTGGATAACACCAGTGATAGTAGTGGGGTTTGGGTCTGAGCAACTGAATAACTGAGTGTAGTTATACGGATTTCAATCACGTATTAAATAGCGTTTCTCATAAAAATTCCCGCGTGAGACAACACCTGACAGACGCCCACGTGTTGTGTTGCCTTATTCAATCAATTTAATCCAATTGAAAATCCAAAACTCGTAACTAGTGATGTAACGAATATTCGGTTACTATTCGGTATTCGGTCTATTCGGCCTATTTTTCACTATTCGGCCGAATACCAAATATCTAATCACTATTCGGCCGAATACCGAATACCTAAAAACAGGAGTAAAAAATAACAAAAACACAGTAAATTAATCATTTTGGTATTGAGATTTAATGTTATCGAGTTAGTGTTGTTTGTTTATATTTATTTATAACTTGTAACATGCACAAAATAAAAAGAAAATAATATTAGTCACATGTATTCACAATTTATAATTACAAAGATCAGCACACGTACTGTACACGTCTATCGTTGGAGAATCCTCGCACATCTGAGGGTCTGACCCTGCCTATCCTTCTTTTTAAGCGCTCGTCTTTGCTCTTCCCTTTCTCTTTCCTCTATCGCTCTAATCCAAGTATACCTGTGTATACATCATAATACGCGCTCACGATACTTTCGATTCGTCACTTTTCCGTCGTAGAGTTCCCATTTTACAATTACGTGACTCAGCCTGGTGATAACGGAGAGAAGAGACAGATAGGACGTCGATATAAGTCACAGTTATGATTTCACAGATTCCAGACAGCTTGATAGCCCGAACGGCCCCAGGCTTTCGCCCGTGCACGCTAAGTGACTTACATTACAAGCATTTAGTTTTCCGAAGACTATGACAACAATTGTTTGGCATTGACGGCCGCGAATTTCGTGCCAAAAAGCTGCCTCGACTTGTTCGATTTTGTTATCGACTCAATTTCATATTTATTTTCACATTTTCACTTCGCGGTCCTTCTCTGTTCTTTTTCCGTTATTTACACGTTTAGGTCATTTCATTGTTATCCACATTTGATATCATCATTTATCACATACTTCCATGACACTCTTGTCTGTCCGCTACAACTGCCAAGAATTAACGCGATTGGCGAAGCGTAGTGACAGCGGGCCAATAGAGAGCAGGATCCTTGCCATAATGCAGTTTGCGCGCCAATTTTCGTACGTGCGTTAATCAAGCCGAATAGTTTGGCCGAATATTCGGTATTCGGCCTGAGGCCGAATATACTATTCGTTACAACACTACTCGTAACCTTTTTCTATTACTGTATCCATTATTCCTGTCGTCTTCTTTGGAAGACAGGAATAATGGATATAGTACTGAATACAGGAATTGAATAAGGGATACACCACTTCATTGCTAGCTCTGTATCTTAGAAATGTCCTTTAGAGTTTACTTTCACGGGTTAACCAAGATCTTTCTTCACTAGTCAAGGAACTGATATGACACGATAACTATTAATTTCAGGAACTAAGGTATTCTTTATATTTTGGCATTATTGGTTTCTCCAGATTGAATGACTCAACCGAAGTTACTTATCCACAAATATAGTTTTGAGATTCTTCGTGACACTGAATATTTCTCGCTGACAAAGTCTCTATTATGCATATCCATTTTCTTTTATGAAAAGGTTTAGAAACGTTACTTCTTTTAAAATTCATGTAATAAAAAATTCATATTAAATTCATATCACGTGCATTACAATAGCGACGTAAAAATATGGAAATTAACTTAAAAATTAGAAAACACTTTTGTTTCATAACAATATAGAAATAATTTTTAACAAATTTATCAAAAACATAAGGTTATTATCGATTTAAATATTGATATTTTAATTTTTCTTAAATCGTAAGACATAATTTGCATACTTTATTAGTTTGAGATATAAATACATCAGAGCAGAATCTCTCTTATCGTCAAAAGGCAGATTTTGAGTCATATTTTGAAAATGAATGGTTTTACTGGAGATGATGTTGTGATGTGTGTTTTTATTCTATCAGTGTCACTCGATCGACTAGATCATGGAAACATTGTAAGTTTTCCAGCACCTATTTGCAATTTTGTGTAATTTCATCTTACTTGAGAGCTATCAAAATATGAAATAACCTTTTTATTGTTTTACATTTAACTTCTTGTTTGATAATTTTTCAGGTTAGATGTTTAACAAGTTTTGCTTTTCTCATCATGAAGATGGTTATAATTAACGAATATATTTATCGGATGGTGGGTAGTTTTGATGCCTTTCTAATAGCGCTCTACTTAACGTTCATACTTCATTTCTTATACGTTATTCAAATAATGAGATTGTTGGTGAAGTAAGTACTAATGTAATTGCCTTAATTTCTTCTATACAAGATTTTCAGTTATTTTATTCATGTTTTTCAGAAAGTATTTTGATAATCCAGGATACGTCGTGATACTCCTCTCTGCATTGTTTCTAACTTTTCTGATGTGCTTTTTCCCGAAGTTATTGCTGAAATTCGTATCCAAGCTTTCAGAAGAGCATAACAACAAACAGAAACTATTTCAAGCAACACAACACTCAAACTAATTATCAGGGATTATGCAATTGTCGCGTTGACGTTTGTTTTTAAAAAACCATTTTTGAAAATAAGATTTTAACCAAAGAATAATTTATATATTAGAGTAGTTTTATACCAACATCATTGTTTAAATTCTGACTCTTTTTTTAGTTTTAATAAATCGATAAACTATAAATGCAAAATTTTGTCTTTGTATTACCTTTTTCGTGAAGTTTTAATAGCAACGCAATTGTGAATAATTTTAACTTAATATTTGTTTCTATTATGTAGCTTGTCAGTTTTACGAAGCAGACAACTTAGATATAGACAATGTAATCTGCCATATTGAATTCAAAAATGGCGTTAGTAGCAGGCTTGTACTGTACGTCGCTTATATACGGTACTTTAATATCAACGCTACAAAATGTTCGAATGCTCGGCTTTAAATTGCTCTTTCTTTAAGGAGAGTGAAAAGTTTTAGGATATTCAGATTTTGAATGCAATAAAATGTCGTTAAATCTTGTTTTTATAACTGTTATTTTTGTGCAAAAATAAGTAAATTAAATTGTTTTTATATCTAAAAATATAAATGTACATCGAAATAAAACACAGCTCTCGATTTTATCTCTTTTTCTGATGCATTTTTGCACAGTTCGGCAAATTCGGAATCGGAAATATAAATCTGCGCACTGCTCAATAACTGAACTAAATTTTCTTCTTTCAATTCCTCTTTCGGAATAGAAGCTTCCAGAAAAGCGTTAGAATTCTTTTCCAAAAATATCGGTTCTTTCAGACTGATTAGTCCATCAGAACGGCACGAGAAAGATTCTAGGTTGACTAAAGTAAAATTAATTCCTACAATGCCTCGAATGTTCACCAAAATTCCTTCTACATTACAATGCGTGATGGGTAATTGCAAACTTTCAATAAAGCAATCTTCCATCACTACTACGTGGCAAGCGAAAGAATTTTTCATTTCTAAATATGTATTGCGTATATTACTTAAATTTCTGCGATAACTGTATATAAAGCAATTATTATACCAATCCTGTACTCTTCCTCTAGTCTCCTTATTAATTGTAGTTGGAAAATTTGTCGAATCGACGTTAATTCAATAATCACGTATTGCTTGGATTTCATTTGCTTTTAGTAAATGTAGTTTCTCGAAAATGTATTCCAGTTCAACATTATTCATGGTCAAAAACCTAACACAAGATATATTGGGGTCTAAGATAGCACGACATCTTTCTCCGATGATAATGTCATCGAGATTTTCGTTAGATTCTTCTTTCCCTCTAATTCTTAATTTCGCCCAATTGTATATTGCAGAAAACAGAACAAATTCTGTTAAATTTTCAGGATATATCGGACGAGATACGAATCTTTCGATAGTTTGATTTTTGCAATGAAGAAAGTCTTCGCCATTCAATATCGTTTCCCAGTGGGAATCGAACATTTTCCAGCAATAGTATTGTAATATCGTGTCACTCTGTTCGCATGCAAAATCGTGTAGCCGACAGACGTTCGTATCTGTCATTAGTATTACGAGAAAGTTGCGGCATTGCTTGAACAGTTCCGGAATTTCGAATTCTTTGCTCACTACATAAACCTCCATTGCGTTTTCAATCGATGTCAGAAAAAATTGCCAGTTTTGATAAAACTGTCAAAATTAAGTAAAATATTAATTTAACAATTAATCGTCAAACAGTTAATATTTTATTAATGATTATTTATAATTTAATACGACTTACTGTATAATTCGTGCTGTGGTAATATAAGACAAGCGTAGTTTAATGATGGAATTTTGCAAATGAGGATAATATACCACTCCATTAAACAGATAATTACTGTGTCTCATCAAACTATCGCTAGACACTTTAAATGTTTCCCCAGTAACGCATTGCACGTCAATCAAATTGTCTTCTGTACTCATGATTGGTTGATTAAATGATTGATTGATTGATGACATGATTTCATGAAGAATTCAATAAAACAATTAGAGTAATGAACGATTGTCACACGCTTATTGTTACGGCTAATCAATTAGTTTGCATTGGATTATAAAAACAAAATACTGGTTTTGTAAAAAACCAGTACTTTGTTTTTATGTCCATGTCTATTTTATGATATTTCCAAAATCTATTCGAATGACAGAATTACTTAAGCGCATCCAAAGCTTACCATTATTATTCTTAGCTATTTGAAAAACATGAATTCTCCTATATCATTTATACACTCTTTATTGTCTTCTCGTAATGTATTTAATTAATCTCGAGAAAGCTGTTAGATAGACGAAAGTCGAGACCAGATATGCCTTGGATCAGGAGGACCAGATTAACTATATATGAATATCAGATGCAAACCAGAAGTCACGTTACATCAATATAAAACTTTTTCCTGAACGTAGTTAGATAGATAACCGGCACAACTCTATTGCTAACAGGACATCTATAAAGTACAGGAGGAAGACGCCACTACACGAATCGAGAATGTTGTGACGAAAAGTTGCAGCCCGGCATTGCGACGACGTCACAATAAATAATTGCTGGTTAGAATTAGTTTTTGTTTATTTGGTTAGGGCAATGCGACACGTCAGCGATATCACGAGGGGAATGCATCCCAGGAAGACTTTTATTTTATAAGAAGCTAGAATCTATTTAGGTGTTATTAATGTAAAAAATCACAAAAAAACTTTAGCCCGTCGGCCATGCCCGAACCCCCGACTAACTGCCAGAGTTCAGTGGCTTGACGCACTCCGCTACTGGAAAGCGCTTATTAGAATTCAGAAATAAAAAATCTCGAGTTTATTATAATAGTTTATTATAATACAATCTGTTCTGATTTGAATCTATAATTTCTAAACTCTGGAAGCAAACCTCTAAGAAAAAAAGGCCTCCACGATGGACTTTTTAAGGGAAACTCCCCCAATTCATGCGTAGACACGTGGAGAAAATTCCGAACATTCTACGCTTCCACCCTGTTGATCAGCGTAAACCCACTAATAGTGTTTAGTAGATTTTCCACTAATAGTTTTTCTATTAGTGGCCGAGTTTGGAGTATATTTTTTACTGATTAAGTGTTTTTAAATCAGACTAAGTTCAAGCAAATACGCCATTATTTTCTCAATGATGATCTCTCAAATATTGGAAAAAACACTACAGGACATTATGCCACTTTTATTAGATATAATAATTAGAAAAATTCATACAGATCAACTCGACGTTGTTTCGACTTCATAAAAACTTTGGCTGTGAAATATCTATAAGTACAACTTATAAAAGAATTAACGTCAAGAAATCAGGTAATAACTTCACTTATTGCGAACTTTTTAAATCGATGTTTCAGATAATGCCAAAAATTTCCTCAATACAGAAACGTTCAGATTATTTTGTAATATACAGGGTGGGAAAGAAAGTCACTTAACACCCCTGAATACAGAATGTACCCAAAGAATGTACATTAAACACGTCAGGTAACGTACAAAATTCTGTAACCGTTTGAGGCAAGTCAATAAAATCGTTCAGCAATCATATCCTCGTGAAATTCGAACTCTAAATAATGACAGTTTCACAGTGGCCGTGCGTGTAACACACATCAATTTGTTTGGAGAATAATTAAGTTTATCTTTAGATGTACTTTACTAATTCTGTCATTAGAAATTTTGAAAGACCATCTAATACAGCTTATATTATTTACAAAATTAATATTTTATTTTTCGTTATGTAATTACTTATTAATTAATCAGTCGTAACAATAAACGTGTGACAATCGTTAATTACTACAATAGTTTTATTGGATTGTTTATGAAATTTGGTCTTTCATCAATCTAAGAAACACGAGTACAGACGATAATTTCATTGACGTGCACTGTGTTACTGGGAAAATATTCAAAGTGTCCAGCAACTGTTTAGTGAGACTCAGGAATTATCTGTTCAATGGAGTAGCGTATTGTCCTCATTTGCAAAATTCCATCATTAGACTACGCTTGTCTTATGTTACCACAGCACGAATTATACTGTAAGCCATATTAAATTATAAATAATCATAAATAAAATATTAATTAACTGTTTGACGACTAATTGCCAAGTTGAAAATTTCGTTTACTTTTCAGTTTTATCAAAAATGGCGATCCTTTTCTGACGTCGATTGAAAATGCAATGGAGGTTTATGTAGTGAGCAAAGAATTCGAAATTCCGGAACTGTTCATGCAATNTTTGACGACTAATTGCTAAGTTAAAATATCATTTAATTTTTACAGTTTTATCAAAAATGGCGATCCTTTTCTGACGTCGATTGAAAAGGCAACGGAAGTTTAATGGCGAAGATTTTCTTCATTGCAAAGATCAAACAATCGAAAGATTCTTATCTCCTCCGATATATCCTGAAAATTTAAGAGAATTTGTACTGTTTATCGTATTATACAATTGGGCGAAATTAAGAATTAGAGGGAGAGAAGAATCTAACGAAAATCTTGATGACATTATCATCGGAGGAAGATGTCGTGCTATCTTAGACCCCTATATATCTTGCATCAGGTTTTTGACCATGAATAATGTTAAACTGGAATACATTTTCGAGAAACTACATTTACTGAAAGCAAATGAAATTCAAGCAATACGTGATTATTGGATTAATGTCGATTCGCCAAATTTTCCAACTACAATTAATAAGGAGACTAGAGGAAGAGCATAGGAGCACACCAAAATGTTATTTTCCTCAAAAACGTATTATATAATACTATTAATAGAATTACATAATGCCGCGAACCTATTATTATTATAATTATTATTATTATTAAACAGACTAACGCCTGTGAGCAAATTTATTTTACATTTAATTTCTTAGAAAACATAAAAATGCGTGGCTTGTAATAAAGAATAAACAAACATCGTGTTATTTCATCAGTGCTGCGGCAGAGGATTAAATACAAGCATATAAAACACAGCAAGTATGATAAAAATATATAAATAAAACTTGAAATTAATAGAATATGTAAACGTTTACGTCACACCGGTTGCGGAACACTAGTGTAATACAAGAAGAAAGAATTAAGGTGCAAAAACTGATGGTCTACCGGTATTTATTTTAAAATGTCACAGTTAATATGGTTACGCTGTCGCATGGCGTTGACGATTCCGTTTAGGTTCCACAATACCGATATGTCCATTGTACTGGACTACGGTATATCCCGGTATTTCAGGCAGTGCAAGACATACTTATTTAACTGGAATGTAACGCTCAGGAGAGATGCTCCACACATATTGCTATCTTTTAATTTAAAAGCATTTAGGTCTGAGATACCTCCATGGTACACATTTGATTACAATAGTGATTGAAACGACAGGTCCTACACCGTCCTCAATAGGCAATTTTTTCTACTTCCATTTTTCTTCCTTTTTCTTAAATAGTGTACCAATTTTGGTTTAATTTGGGTTAAAAATGATTGGTTGTCGTAAGCGATAAATGTGTCGTCATAGTAGTATGAACGGTGTAAACGCGTATGAATGTGAGGCGAAAAGAGAGCTGCCATTGCCGTGTTGCTAAATAAAGATTTGTTCTCTTTATACGAAATGATTAGTGAATGATACAGCATGCAATTGCGACTGAAACCTGTAAACTTCTTATTTGCATTAATATAATTGAACTATGTTGCAGCAATTTTTATTATTTATTGTACAATAATTGATTAATAAACTGCCATCAACAGCAACACTGCATATAGTAATATTATTGCACAGATGCAGGTTCAGATGTAGCTATTGTCATTAATAATATTACTCTTTTTGCCATGTGAACATGAAAAGAAATTGCATTAGTTGTATATGGCAACACGACACGAGAAGAAGCGTGCCTCTTGGGAGAATGTTCAGTGGGAAACTGGCCCTATTTAGGTGTTACAAACATGAAGAAAACCCGGAAAATTCTACATTTTCAGCTCTTTGGCGAGGCGCAAACTATCGAAAAACTACAAATGTTCAGTGTTTTTCCACTCGACTACTTTTGGGGATCTCTAAAAAACCTTCAATCCTGTTTATTGTGGGTTAGACCATACCCACAAGGGTGAAGGACGGGCTCAATGTATCTGGGACAGAGCTTTCTAGAAAAATTCTTGAAGACATGCTCGCCCGAATTTGATCCCGACTCCTTCAGAGAGGTGAGCCGAGACATTTGCTGCCACGATCATCACTCTTTAATTATTATTACATACCTGTCCGTGTTTAATATTCAAAAATTAATAAAAACCAATAANACGAGAAGAAGCGTGCCTCTTGGGAGAATGTTCAGTGGGAAACTGGCCCTATTTAGGTGTTACAAACATGAAGAAAACCCGGAAAATTCTACATTGTCAGCTCTTTGGCGAGGCACAAACTATCGAAAAACTACAAATGTTCAGTGGTTTTTCCATTCGGCCACTGTTGGGCAACTCTAAAAAGCCTTCAATCCTGTTTATTGTGGGTTAGACCATACCCACAAGGGTGAAGGACGGGGCTCAATGTATCTGGGAGAGAGCTTTCTAGAAAAATTCTTGAAGACATGCTCGCCCGAATTTGATCCCGACTCCTTCAGAGAGGTGAGCCGAGACATTTGCTGCCACGATCATCACTCTTTAATTATTATTACATACCTGTCCGTGTGTAATATTCAAAAAATAAAAAAAACCAATAATAATCATTAAAATTTTCTATCTTCTTCAATTAACGCGTAACAAATAAACTCAACAATTGACCTTTCATTGTATTGCTCTTATTGCGAAGAGTGCGATTTCGAGTGATTGAAAAATGCTTTTTATTCTAGCGATTATCGACCCTTGCCTTCACCCTTGGGATAAGAAATTTTTCACATTTTGTTGTTATTTATGCAAATAAGAAATTCATTCGAAAAATTAATGGCTTTAAACAGAAATTGTGTATTAGGAATATCGATGCTATTAAATTTTGGTGGTTAAATGTCGAGGAATGGGGAGATAAAAGGGATCGTGTGTCTTATCTCGAGTAGGGTCAGTTCTAATGATAATTTTACTCTTTGTTAGCATTTACAAATCTTTTATAAAACCCATCGCTACCCTCAAAATTAAGCTTTTTACCATGTCATAGTTAAAAATATAAAAAGTTTTTAATAAAATATCGTAACAGATGGAACCACCAAATGTCGCCGGGAAAGTTTAGCAATTCGTTGCTGGATTTTTAAAAATAAATTTAGTCATTTTTAGACACGTTTTTCTCTCATTGTTCAAAACTCTCCTTGTTTAGGCGATGAATATATGGTCACTTCATATATGTAACACAATGATGATAATTATTTTTATATCTATCTATACCTATCTACACTAGAAAAGGTACAGGCGGCTACGTATTCATCGAAATTCTTTTTTTCCGCTTTTAGTGAGCGATTGGTTGAAGATAAGGAGGAGTATGGATTGGATAATAACGTTATGGTTCCTCCAACTAAGATGAAAATGGATAAAGATTTCAGAAAGCAAGAAGATAGCACGCAGAATAGTTTTGGCTATACTATTAGCTACACTATCGGATGTGCTATTAGAAATAGAAAGGCATTGAAAAAAGCCGGATCTTTCTTCAAGGCAGTATGGTAACCAGTCAAGAGGTAAGTTTCTGTGTATGTCAGTACAAACAAAGTTCGATTTAATCAATATAAATACAGCCGAACCTTCATATTGTACTCTCAATATGTTCTGATAAAATTCAAATTCAGATATAGGTTTTCAATAAATAATTAAACTTGTTTTTCACATTCCAGATCAGCGCAAAAAGTATGGATAAATATGAAAAGTGGAGAAACTGAATACGTTCAGTTTGAATAAGGATCATCATTGCATCAAGTATACGATTTACCTGCTTGATTTTGTCCGAGTTCGTCTCGGGTAAGTGTTTAATCGGAATATTTTTGTATTTTATACTCAGCAGTTAGGAGATTTTCCACTCTCAACTTATAAATTAAACTCCATTTCTATCCCCGATGTACAGTACCACCAACACACAATGGCCAGGTAACAGGAGAACAGGAAACGTATATTAACGTGAAGATACATTATGTTCTTCATACGATTCAGATTTTACATATAGACAGACTAGGAGCTAGAATTTTAAGCATTAGAATTATATATATACAGTATATGTATATTTTTGTCCAAGTATCGATAAAAATATATTCTGAAAGTGTACTAGTCTCGTAACATAGGAAAGCAACAGCGTAAATAGGAGTAGAGATTAAAATGTTTAGCAAGTTTATGTGAATAAACTTGAGAACGTGAAGATTTTAAGATTTGATGAATGATGTGGTCGGATGGCCGGGCGGTAATACCCTCTCGGTTACGGAAACTTGGAAAAATTGGGACAAGAGGGGAAGAAGGAGTAAAAATTTGAAGAAAAATGCGGACATAATTTATGGAGATCCTCGTATTAATATTTTCAAATGCAATAACTCATCAATAAACGTAATTTGTTGACCTTTAAAATAAAGAAGTTCTGTGAATATTTGTCTTACAGAAACATCACGATGAGCCTGATTATCTGATGTGGTTGGTCGGGCATTTGAGCTTCATCTGAATAAAACAGCAAATGATACGGATGAAAGGAACCAGTAGTGAGGGAGAATAGATTATTTATTTATTTATTTTATTTATTTGATGCTGCACACTCCGCTCATCATAAATATAATAGAGGTCTAATAGTTATATGTCGTTGGATATAAACCATTTTGTTTCTTTGCTTGTTTTTTTTTTAAATATAACATTTGCATGCAACAAAGGGCTTAACTATAGGGGTTCAGTGTTGACGAGCAGTGTTTCTGTCGCTCTAATTATTATTGTTTCTATCTTACAATTAGAATCTGATATATTTATCACTTAAATTTGGTCTTTCAATTTGATGAGAGATTTGGATTTATTTTCCGTATATGTCGGGTGTTTTTAAAATAAGTAGGCTATCTCTATTTGGAGCTGTCGATAGCTGGAAAAAATAACCCAAATGAAACCAAAATTGGTACATGTACTATTTAAGAAGGGGGAAGAAGAATGGAACGAGAGAAAAATTGCCGCTAGAAAGTTTGAAATGTAATGTGGAATTAAATCTAGAGAACTCGTACCCAGTACTTTAAAAATAGAAGTTTGTTGGAAATTTTGGGCCAGAGGCGAAATTTTGACACGCTACAGGACTTTCTGAAAGTCACTGTGTACAAAGAGATCTGATTATTTATTATTATTTTACTTTTAAATAACCTGTTGTTTCTTGTTGTTTCATTGTTATTAAGTTTATATTTAATATGTATATATAAATGAGATTGTGTGGATGTTTGTTTGGTTGTTTGTTTGCTATAGACGGCTAGGCCGTTTCACCAATTGCAATGTTACGTTTGTATATAGCTAATTTAGATAATGTCTAACATCCCACTCCAAAATATCTATTGAACTTCTGTAAATCAATTAATTTCTATCTTCATTCGCTTTGCCGATTTACACGTAGCGCCAATAGATCGTTCAATTCCGGGGTGGGTAAAGCTCACGACATTAAATTCGTATTAATATGAATTAATAAAAATACTCATATGCAGTTTCTATAAACATTCAGAGTGTTCTATAAGTCTGAAACCATAGAAGTTATATTGACCTTTGTTTACCCTTCTACAGTTGAAGCATGGCGCTGAGTTAATTCAAAATTACACAAGAAATTTTCAAATTATATAAAATTAAACGGTTTTTGATATCTAAAAATATAAATTTACATCGAAATAAAAGATATCCCAATCTTCTGTGTTACGTCCTTTTCCAAACAGCGACAATTCCGACAAATACAGATCATTAATATAACTATCCGCATTGCACGATGATAGAACTGAATTTTCTATTGTCAGTTCCTCTATCGGAATAGAAGCTTCCAGATAAGCGTTAGAATTCCTTTCCAAAAATATCGGTTCTTGTAAAATGATCAGTCCATCAGTACGGCACGTCAAAGATTCCAGGTTGACTAAAGTGGAATTAATTCCTACGATGCCTTGAATGTTCACCAAAATTCCTTCTACATTACAATGCGTGATGGGTAACTGCAAACTTTCAATAAAGCAATCTTCCGTAACTACTACGTGGCAAGCGAAGAACTTGCGCATCAGTAATTGTCCGATACGTGTAGATCCTAAATTTCTGCGATTTTTATATATAAAGAGTGGGTTATTAAAATTTTCGTCAGTATACGATTCTTGTAATCTGTTTGCAGTCTTCTCACTAATTGTTGGAAAATTTGATAAATCCTCATTAATCGGATAATCACGTATTGCATTGAATTCATTTGGTTTAAGTACGTGAAGTTGCTGAAAAATGTATTCCAGATTATCATAGTCCATAACCAAAAATCTAATACGAGAAAGGTACGGGTTTAAGATAGCACGACATGTTTCTCCTATGGTAAAGTCATCGAGATTTTCGTTAGATTCTTCTTTGTCTCTAACTCTTAATTTCGCCCAATTGTATATTGCGGAAAACAGAACAAATTCTGTTAAATTTTCAGGATATATCGGACGAGATACGAATCTTTCGATAGTTTGATCTTTGCAATGAAGAAAGTCTTCGCCATTTAAGATTGTTTCCCAGTGGGAATCGAACATTTTCCAACAATAATATTGTAATATCGTGTCACTCTGTTCGCATGCAAAATCGTGTATCCGACAGACGTTCGTATCTGTCATTAGTGTTACGAGAAAGTTACGACATTGCTTAAACAGTTCTGGAATTTCGAACTCTTTGCTCACTACATAAACCTCCATTGCGTTATCAATAGATGTCAGAAAAGGATCACCATTGGTCATAAACCTGTCAAAATCACGTGAAAGATTAATTTAGCAATTAGTAGTCAAGCAGTTAATACTTTATTTATGATTATTCGTAAATTATTATACGTAGCTTACTCTACAATTCTTGCTGTGGTTAGATAAGACAACTTTAGTCTAATGGTGCAATTTTGTAAATGAGGAAAACATTCTATTCTGTTGAATAGATATATACTGTGTCTCTTCAAACTATTGCTGGACAATTTGAATATTTCCCCAGTGACACATTGCACGTCAATCAAACTAT
Source organism: Centruroides sculpturatus (assembly GCF_000671375.1). Lineage (NCBI taxonomy): Eukaryota > Metazoa > Arthropoda > Arachnida > Scorpiones > Buthidae > Centruroides > Centruroides sculpturatus. The sequence goes on from NW_019384443.1 coordinate 555,992, forward strand.
CGTCTGTATTCATGTTTCTTCAGATTGATAAACAATTGTAGCAATGAATGATTGTCACAAGCTTATTGTTACGGCTAGTCAATCAATAATTAAAATCTTGGTTTGATAAATACTTTGCCTTATCGTCTTTTGAAACCAATGTTAAAGACTAAATTATCCTTGAGCAATTAAAGATTAATCTAATCATTTATTTGTCATTATGCTAAAACACTACTTCAATTTGACGTATAAAGTAGTGAAATCTGCCATTTTCATTCTGTTCATATATTAAATGTATATTTAATTCATGACTATCACTTCTAAACCCTTCATTTTTGTTTATTTTACGGGTATTTGTTTTCGTTTTCTGAGGCCACGTTCCTATTTACTGGTGTTTTACTGGACGTTTTGGTGTCCTGGTAACTTCCTTTTTATGCTGTTAGATTAGCGTGTGTCAATAAGTGTTTTTCATGATGACGTAGAGACTCCTTTCAGGAAATAGAAATATCCGTTTGAACCAGACAGTTCTGTGTAGGTATCAATGCAGCATCATATGCCATTTGTTTCTTTCAGTTGCAACAACCATGCTACTCTCTGTAAGGCGTTGCAAACTGTTATTTATCTTGATGTGTGGAATCTCTTTTACTTGTTGTCATTCAGCACACGTTTAGGAATAGGCAGGATGGGCTGTTTTGCAATTAGCACAGTTTGGAGTATCACTAATGACGTTAAGTTGCACACTTTGAGTTTATACTTTTACCATGGCAAGTTATCTTCGAATGGTCAATATTCTGACATTAGAAAGAGCGCAGTGGTTCTGGTACTTATGGTGAAACTATACTATACAGATATCCTGCGGTAACAGAAGATACGGTAACAGAACATTATAAACAATGTTGGCTGGTTGATAAGGATGGCATTCGTTGAAGATGAATGTTCGGTATGTTTTATGCTTATGACACAACCCATATCGAGGGGGAGATAATAATAAAATATCTTTAAACCATCCTTTGGAGATACCTTCGGATTCAAGAGATGTTTCTGGGCACGGGGGGAAAATTTACATAAGCTTCATGTAAATACATTCATATGCCAAAAGTCATGGAATAGCTACCTAGAATCGTGTTGCCCTGTGTCTTCATCCATTTGTGAATTCGATGTGGCATCGATTTCACAAATGGATGAAAACTCGAGAAATATTGCTATCTGAATATCTGCCCACAGTCCCCTAGTATTTGTAGGTGCAGGATCATGGATGCCACCACCACATTCTACAAGTGATTAATTGGATTAATGTTGAGTGAATATGGTGGCCACGTCATCGAAACTGTCCAGAATGCTCCTCAAACCATTTCTAGAGAATTTTATCCCGATGGCAAGATACATTTTCCTGCTGGAATATTCCAGCAGGAAAATGTATCTTGAATATTTCCTGAATCTTGAAAATTCAGGAAATATTCTCCTGAATCTCAGGAAATATTCTCCTGTATCATGAAAATTCATGAATGACTACAAATGTTTAACAAACAATTTAATGCAGCAGTTTTTGGTCATTGGTGTTTGGTCACAAGGAAAAGTTGGATTTGACATTTGAAGCAGCCTGGGTTTGAAACATAAGGACGAGCACGACAATGCATCTAACATGACAAAACAGTCAAGCAGTAACATCTCCGCGCGTTTTTCATCGATCATATTCCTCCAAGCCAAGGTCATAAATGACTTAACGATTGACTCAAATCAGACTATGTATACAGACTGCAATTTGCAGAGATCCATCACAGGAATTAATAGGAATTTAATTCCCATATAGTTGGATGGATCTAAATCAGGGAATTGCGTTGGTTCAGCGTTTGTCTACTATTATGAAATCGAAATAGATCAAATTTTTCTGAGGCATGTATTTTTACTGCAGAGTTGCAGGTTATCTACTTAACCTTAAAACATATAAGGAGAAAATGTCATCGTTTCTGTGTGATTTATACTGACGCAGTTAGTGCACTTCAAGCTTTGATTTCTTCTAAAACTATTTCACATTCAGTGTGTTGGGAAACGTGTGTCGTCCCTCAATTGGAAGGCACTCTAAAGGCTAAAGCAACCTGCAAGGTATGGCAAAAATTATACAGAATAGACTCTTGCAATTAAAATTGAAACAGTCCAAATCAGATTTGAATTGGAAGCATCGTTAATAAGCTGGTGCAGCAGCAAGTAACACGTCACTGCTCAGTCAACTTACGAAGCCGAATTTATTGCTTTTGCCGAAACTGGTAACGAAGCAATATGGATTTAAAAAAGTTGTTGAAAATGATACCATCATTTCCAGATAAAAATATTATAATATTTAGTGACAATATAGCATCCATTTGCGTCTCATTCCCTGTGGCAGAAAAACAAGGAAGTCACAAACGTATAAAGCATTTTGATATTGGGTACCAATATATTAAGATTTAGCAGCGACAAAGCAGGTAAGTTTAGCGTACTGTCCAAATGAAAAAAAAAAATGCCTACTGATGTTTTAACGAAAGGGCTGGGTACACAGAAACATGTTATGTGTGTGATATTACCTGATGCCCAAGTGGGAAATGTACAGTATGTGTGAGTGTGGGCATCTGGTTCATCGTCGCATAATTCCTTCACCTCACCGCGGAGGAATACAAGTTAAACAATGAGTCACCAGTATCATCCGGATTTTTTCCGGAGTCACAAACGGTGAGGTGGCTGGACTGACCATATAACATTGTTGGAGTAAGGATGTGTCTGGTACACCGTCTTTTAATCCAAGGAATCTGCCATTAACTCATTTAAATATAAAAGAAACTTTTGCCAGTTCAAATGTTATCAGATTGTGACAGAACCGTAAAGAAGTTATACAATTTTCTATAAAGTATTTACTGAAATAAATTTGTTACTCGAATTTAAATTAACCGAATTTGTTGTGTTTAATTTTTGACAGGTCTGTCAAACATACGACTTTGCATGCAAAAATAAAGAGAGATATCTGCGATATATATGTGGAAATAAATAGAAAACTCCTAGAATGAAACGTTTGGCAGTTTACATTTCATTAATTAAATGATGGAAAAGAACAGTGGACAGATTACAACCCATTTGTATTTACTGCACTGAAACTGTTTCGGGAAATGCTCGACACGTCTGTTAGATATGGGAATGCTTACACTAACATCTATACAAACAGAAAAACCCCCGAAATTTTTTGCATTTCTCAACATTTCAATGTGTCCTGAGCCGAAAAATATAATAAAAATGTTGGAGTAATTTTTTGGCCGATCGCCATACTTTCTCATTGTTATATACAGTCGACCCTTATAACACTGTTGATAATTCCGTTTTATATGAATTCCATGTTGTACGAGTCACTTAGAAAATACGTGTGTCGGGCTGTGAACGGCTCACGTATTTGTAAAATCTAAGTGACTCGTACAACATGGAATTCATATAAAACGGAATTATCAACAGTGTTATAGGGGGGACGACTGCTACTGTACCATCAAGTTTCATAGTTTAAAAAAATAGAAAATTAAATTGTGACCATATAAACAATTAAATATAAATATTTTCATATTGATACTGAAATTTGATTTTGGAGGGCGAGCAACAGCGAATTTTTCATATTTCTTCCCTCAAAAACCGGTCGTCCTCCTTTTCCATTGTAGACTTGGCCGAACTCTTAATGGGCATGGAAAATAGACCATTTAGTACCCATAGAGAAGAGAATCAAAAACTGAGTTTTAGCAGATCACTGCAAATCTGTATAAAGGTTTAAGCTCATCAGTGTCCGAATTGATAATACCATTGAATACTGGTAATTTCCTTATCAACAAGCTGACCTCGTGGAGTTTTCTGAATTTTCTTCACGTTTGTATCACCTAAATAGGGGCCAGTTTCCTATAGAAATTACATCTCGAGTCGCGTTGCCATACACAAATAAGAATCAAAACAAAACGACAAAAAATTTGAATTTATAGATGAATGAATTGACAAATTATACTCAAATAATAGAATATACGGAAAAAGTGAGAAAGATTGGATTGAATTGATGGGTAAGGGAACATCACACGTGGACTATATGCCTTCTGGAAAGATTTTTTTTTGGTACGAAGTGACCTCTGTTTATATTTTATACACGTGAAGAAAACACAGGAAGCTCCACTTGGCTAGCTCGTTGGTGAGGTGCGAACTCGCGACCAACTATCATTTTTTAGTGGTGTTAATCATTGCTAAGCTGAGAAAGAATATATTCTGTACAGTAGTGTTGACAATACTGAGAAAGAAAGACAAAAATAATAATAATTTTATCTTAAAAAAAAACGATTATTTAATATTCGTAAGACTTTAAACAATAAGAAATAATTACGAATGCAAAACGTCAATGGTTGCTGCTACTGTCTACAACGTTTTCGTTTTTCTAATTAGTTTTCTTTATAGATTTTTCGAAAATTAGTATTCTCTGTTGTTGTTAAACTTTTAAAATTACTTTTAATTAAACAAAACTTATCTTGTTTAATAATTTTATATTATTTATTCTTCTTGAAAATTGGTTTACTTTCTTTTGATTTATTAGTTATTTTCAATTGGATTATTATAATTCGATAGACAATTTTTAATCTAATAACAATGGATGTTATTTAAAGTTTTTTACTTATTCGATTAAATTTCCTCGCTCCAAAAATTTCGATCGAAAATGCTGTCTCTAATCTACTTACATGCTTCATAGACATTCTCTTGGTTGACTTTTATTTGATACATTCACTATTCTCTCGTCATATGGAATAATTATATTTGTTAAAAGATGCTCTAATAATTCATTTGATTAATTTTTACATTATGTTGTTTTTGTGTATAAACCACTTTAATATAATGAATGAGATTCGACCCACCAACACGTGCGAACCCACAACTAACGTGGAGTTTTTCGGAAAGTCTTCACGTGAAATAGAAGCATGAAAGTCCATTGGAACCCCTTTTTGGCAGATCGTCCACGTGTTGTTTTGCCTTACCTCATCACTCCACTTTCAATTCTTGAGATTGAACGACAATGCGAAAGATTACAGGATGATCCTTAATCGTAATCATGGGGATTTAGAGATAGATATCGACATGTTATTAACTAAACGTTAAGTTAAATAATCTGTATCTTAAGGCCTCCTTCTCATAAACAGTTTATATGTGTATAGCCTAATATTTTGTGAAGGAGGAAGGGTATTTTGTAACGTAAGGCAAATTCAGGCATGAAAGCATGGGATGGTCATATAGACATAGAAGAGAGAGTTAATCTGGTTTGTGTAATAAAACTCGTTCCTTGGGGGATTTTTCTGATTAGGAATGGCAATCGAAGTGGTCAAGCTGTGTCAAACGTCTGAGATCTTTAGATGGAATAGAACATTGGTTTTCAACGAGTGCCTTGGAAAGCCACTCGTTTTCAGGGAAGCCACTGGAAGAATATAAAATATTGAAGGCAGAGGAACTTCCNGGTCGACTATACAGTATAACAGAAGGAAAGTATGGCGTAAAATGGTATCCCGGTTTCATGAAAAACTTATTAAGAAGATCTAGTTCAGCAGAAAACCAACAAGAAATATAAATGTATTATTTTATTCTATCTAAATGTAAATAACATAAGAAACACTTTAAATATCAATCATACGTATTTGTAATTTCTATGCAAGCTTAAAACAATATAAAATAACTCTGAAAATTGATTTGTAACACAATTCTGTGAATAGAAAACTGGTATAACAGAAGTCTTCTTCATCAACATTTTCATTTATTGATAATATAAAAGTCAATGCTGAGCAGGCCTGATTTCTGTAAAATATCCAGTTTATAAGAAATGAAGTGCTTTATTCCTATAACAAAGTTGACTAAACATAGTATTGAGCTGTTCAATGACAGCAAATAATAAAAACGGAGTTTCCTTTCCTTCAATTCAATATAATACTCGTATATGCAATGTCACGAAAGTCAAGAAAGAAATATTACATATGTATTTTGAATAGCTTAGATAATGTTTTTATGTTGTTAATTAATCAGTATTGCTGTTTAAACTCTTTCTATTTATGATACTGCCCAGTTTGAGTGCATTATTCTATGGTGCTCACCAGTAGCGATGGATAAAACTCCTGAACAGTCACAGATTCGCTCCTTACTAACGGGTTTTCCGGATCGTTTACATGCGTGTAACATTTAGCTAAGAACCAGTTTTCCATTGAAAATCTTCCTGAAAGATCTCCCTCGTGTTTTGTTGTCTAATACTATATATATTAAATGCGAGAAATACAGCTGTAAGAATTGTTATTCTTTCTTTTAACAAGGCGTGAAATTTCACATGTGCAGTCTACATTGCTTACAAACTTGTTGACCTTGAGAACAACTGGAGTGGGCTTTCCCGGGTAGTTCTTATGTACCCTTCAGGGAAATATTGGTCTAAAGCAGGAGGGGAGCTAACTTACCGCATCTGTTCAAATATAATACAATATTGTCGATTTTAATGCTATTATATTACGAGGGGACCGAAAAAAACTATGGGGGAAAAATTCTACTGAACAAAAAACAAAAAAAAACCTGCTGATGTTATAAAAAACATCCAATAGCGTTTTAAAAAATTTTACCGAAGTCAAATCGGTTAAATAGAAGTTCAGAACAATTTAATTAATTTGATTAAAAAACTCCCATAAAAAACAATAGCGCGATTAATTACCTAATTAAACGTATAAAAATAGAGTTTACACAGGTGTTGCAGATAGTTCTGCAATTACATTTTATTAGAAAGCAATAATTACGACTTTATTGTTTTCGAATTTTCATTTAATATACGTTAAGAAGAATAATGGCAGATGGTCCACTGGAATGAAAGTAATATAAATAGCGCGAGTATTTTAGACAAGTTCGTAATCACGTCGACGAATCGTGGTGGTCCCTTCAAGGAAAAATACTGAAATAAAATCCACTTCAACGATGAAAATATTTATTGCATTCATTTCAGCTTTACTACTGTTAGGTAAAGCAATTCTGTATTTTCTAAATTCGAATGATAGAGGTGTTTTGAGGAATGGTTCTATTGTTCTGGGTCTCCAGGATCGAATCTGGATGGTTTAATCCCAGGAAATTTTTCATGAATAGACTTTTCAGGATATATAGTTTGCAACCCGGCTTACGTCCCGGTTACTTCATTCTGGGCCTGTTCGAACCTAAAATGGGTATGGGAAGATGAAGTACACTCTTAGGCCCACTTTTCGGAGTCAAAAAAACCCATGAAAAAAAAGATATCAAGTCGATTTCGTTTGCCGTCATATTCTAGTATTATTTTATAAACCAAATCAACCGAATAATTATTTGCATAATTGATAATGACCAGAAATTCAATGGATGAAGACCAACATATTTTACGCGTGTGCCACTCAAAACGACATAATTTAGTTATAGATGCTGAAACCAGGTTTTATAACTGCCATACGCAGGATCAAACGAAAGTGTAACCTCATCCTTAGTTCAAATCCCAGAAATTGTCAGTACTGACAAAAATATAATTTGCTGCTCTGGGGATCCAAAATAATCCCGGATCACAACAGATGCAATCCATGTAGCTGATCCTCGTGAAGCATGTAAAATTAATGCAAATAAGAAGTTACAGGTTTCAGTCGCAGTTGCATGCTTTATCATTCACTAATCATTCCGTATAAAGAGAACAAAGCTTTATTTATCAACACGGCAATGGCAGCTCTCGTTTCGCCCCACATTCATAGGCGTTAATACCGTTCATACTACTATGACGACACATTTATCGCTTACGACAACCAATCATTTTTAAATAATTTTTCGGCTGTTTTATCTTGAGCTGTAATTGAGCAATGTTGCAGTAATTATCACAAGCCGCCCACAAAAAGTTTTCGAGGTTGTTCGCCAGGATTCGATTTCGGGTACCGTACCGATTCTCAAACAAGTATGTCCGATTCTCAAACAAGTAAGAATAACCTCTGATCTCTTGTCGTAAACCTCATTAGGTGTCTAATTTTCTATCAAAGGTTTGATCTCCTTTAGTTTATTGTGGACTCGTTCATTCCGCATGTTCAGCCATCTTTCTTCTTCTTCGATGGTGTTTATATGGAGATTTTAGCTCAATGTAGGCTCTTTCTCCGAGTAGAATTGTGTATGTGTATGATCGCTAGGCGACCGATTAGCCGGCTGTATCGAACAGCCATACGTACGCGCGGGAAATAAATGCCTTCCGGGAGGACTTTTATGGGGAACTGGCCTCCTATTCAGTCGTTATAGGCAAGGAGAAAACCCGGAAAACTCCAAGCAGCCAGCCTGTCCGACCGTGGCGCGAACCCACGACGAACCTCCCAGTCTTTAGGGTCTGGTCACCACTACGATGAGCGGCAACGGAGACCACTCGCCCACTGGTGGGGGCCATGTTCAGCCATATCTCTGCCAGTCGTATTTAAACGACAGGCTTCAAATCGCGGCCTTCAACAGGCACGAAATACATTAAAGGACCAGATGACTTTGCAGCTGCATCAGCTTGTTCATTTCCTCTTATACGTGTGTGGCCTGGGACCCAATTGGAGAAATTCAAAACAAAGAGATGGCAAATAAAGTTTAATATAATTTAAATCTAGAATATACATAGGTTTTATACAGTAGGAGGTTAAATGCGATTAAATATAAAATCATACAAGGCTTTGACTATTCAAATTCCTATGACGCGGGTTGCGTGCCTAAGTTCAGGAACCCGGAGAGAGAGTTTACATTTATCTATACAAAATACCTCAAATCTTCGTTCATCGAGGATATGGCGTCGTTCTATAGTCTTGAGGAGGATTCTCTGTCGAGGGAATGGTGACTGTCTTCTCCGGGGTCTGGATTAAGTCCGTTTTATGGAGGTAGAGGCATATAGAGCTCCTTCTTGCTCTTCCTTCTGCACTAATGTATCCTCTATGGGACTTCCTTATAATAAACACCCGGACCTCTCTGTGTCTCGTCATTTTATACGTTTAGCCTGGGAAACTGATCGGCAATTGTTTGGAAACGAAGGTTGATTTGGCAGGTGCTAGTTCAGCTCTAATTCTTGTTGACTCAACGGTTTCACTTACTTTCTTCTCCTTTCACAATCGGATGTTATCATTTAATAACTAACTGTTTAAGGTCTCATCCATTTGTCTCATCCGTAGCTCGTGCGATGTTTTCTAACAATCACGACGAATGTTATATAAAAATGTTATTAAAAACGTAATCAACAGTGGAGTAGACAGGTATGGTTCTACCCCCAGTAGTGAAGAATAAACGTGAAAAATTTTAAAAATAATTTTTCGCGCGTTTTTTCTCATTACCGTTTTAGAAAAAAATTTTGTAAACAGTTATGTCTAGTAAACAAAAGCCTTTTTTTATTGTTACATAAGTCATTTTCTAGGTGAATTTTTTTCGCGGTAGTTTTTGGCTACTTTTTGGCCATACCCTTAAAAGAATTTAATGGGTATATCCGTCCTTCACTGTTGAGTGGTTAAAAAATCCTTAAAACTTGCGGATCTCACATTTATATAAAGCAAGAAGTATACCAAACCCGTGCTCTTCCTCTAGTCTCCTTACTAATTGTAGTTGGAAAATTTGGCGAATCGACATTAATCCAATAATCACGTATTGCTTGGATTTCATTTGCTTTCAGTAAATGTAGTTTCTCGAAAATGTATTCCAGTTCAACATTATTCATCGTCAAAAACCTGATGCAAGATAGATAGGGATCTAAGATAATACGACATCTTCCTCCGATGATAAAGTCATCAAGATTTTCGTTAGATTCTTCTTTATATGTAACTCTTACTTTGGCCCATTTGCATATTGCGGAAAACAGAACAAATTCTCTTAAATTTTCAGGATATATCGGACGAGATACCAATCTTTCGATAGTTTGATCTTTGCAATGAAGAAAGTCTTCGCCATTCAATATCGTTTCCCAGTGGGAATCGAACATTTTCCAGCAATAGTATTGTAATATCGTGTCACTCTGTTCGCATGCAAAATCGTGTATACGACAGACGTTCGTATCTGTCATTAGTGTTACGAGAAAGTTACGGCATTGCATGAACAGTTCCGGAATTTCGAATTCTTTGCTCACTACATAAACCTCCATTGCATTTTCAATCGACGTCAGAAAAGGATCGCCATTTTTGATAAAACTGAAAAGTAAACGAAATTTTCAACTTGGCAATTAGTCGTCAAACAGTTAATTAATATTTTATTTATGATTATTTATAATTTAATATGGCTTACAGTATAATTCGTGCTGTGGTAACATAAGACAAGCGTAGTCTAATGATGGAATTTTGCAAATGAGAACAATACGCTACTCCATTGAATAGATAATTACTGAGTCTCACTAAACAGTTGCTGGACACTTTGAATATTTTCCCAGTAACACAGTGCACGTCAATGAAATTATCGTCTGTACTCGTGTTTCTTAGATTGATGAAAGACCAAATTTCATAAACAATCCAATAAAACTATTGTAGTAATTAACGATTGTCACACGTTTATTGTTACGACTGATTAATTAATAAGTAATTACATAACGAAAAATAAAATATTAATTGTTTGACGATTAATTCCTTTCACAATCGGATGTTATCATTTAATAACTAACTGTTTAAGGTCTCATCCATTTGTCTCATCCGTAGCTCGTGCGATGTTTTCTAACAATCACGACGAATGTTATATAAAAATGTTATTAAAAACGTAATCAACAGTGGAGTAGACAGGTATGGTTCTACCCCCAGTAGTGAAGAATAAACGTGAAAAATTTTAAAAATAATTTTTCGCGCGTTTTTTCTCATTACCGTTTTAGAAAAAAATTTTGTAAACAGTTATGTCTAGTAAACAAAAGCCTTTTTTTATTGTTACATAAGTCATTTTCTAGGTGAATTTTTTTCGCGGTAGTTTTTGGCTACTTTTTGGCCATACCCTTAAAAGAATTTAATGGGTATATCCGTCCTTCACTGTTGAGTGGTTAAAAAATCCTTAAAACTTGCGGATCTCACATTTATATAAAGCAAGAAGTATACCAAACCCGTGCTCTTCCTCTAGTCTCCTTACTAATTGTAGTTGGAAAATTTGGCGAATCGACATTAATCCAATAATCACGTATTGCTTGGATTTCATTTGCTTTCAGTAAATGTAGTTTCTCGAAAATGTATTCCAGTTCAACATTATTCATCGTCAAAAACCTGATGCAAGATAGATAGGGATCTAAGATAATACGACATCTTCCTCCGATGATAAAGTCATCAAGATTTTCGTTAGATTCTTCTTTATATGTAACTCTTACTTTGGCCCATTTGCATATTGCGGAAAACAGAACAAATTCTCTTAAATTTTCAGGATATATCGGACGAGATACCAATCTTTCGATAGTTTGATCTTTGCAATGAAGAAAGTCTTCGCCATTCAATATCGTTTCCCAGTGGGAATCGAACATTTTCCAGCAATAGTATTGTAATATCGTGTCACTCTGTTCGCATGCAAAATCGTGTATACGACAGACGTTCGTATCTGTCATTAGTGTTACGAGAAAGTTACGGCATTGCATGAACAGTTCCGGAATTTCGAATTCTTTGCTCACTACATAAACCTCCATTGCATTTTCAATCGACGTCAGAAAAGGATCGCCATTTTTGATAAAACTGAAAAGTAAACGAAATTTTCAACTTGGCAATTAGTCGTCAAACAGTTAATTAATATTTTATTTATGATTATTTATAATTTAATATGGCTTACAGTATAATTCGTGCTGTGGTAACATAAGACAAGCGTAGTCTAATGATGGAATTTTGCAAATGAGGACAATACGCTACTCCATTGAACAGATAATTGCTGAGTCTCACTAAACAGTTGCTGGACACTTTGAATATTTTCCCAGTAACACAGTGCACGTCAATGAAATTATCGTCTGTACTCGTGTTTCTTAGATTGATGAAAGACCAAATTTCATAAACAATCCAATAAAACTATTGTAGTAATTAACGATTGTCACACGTTTATTGTTACGACTGATTAATTAATAAGTAATTACATAACGAAAAATAAAATATTAATTTTGTAAATAATATAAGCTGTATTAGATGGTCTTTCANTAATGGAGTGGTATATTATCCTCATTTGCAAAATTCCATCATTAAACTACGCTTGTCTTATGTTACCACAGCACGAATTATACAGTAAGTCGTATTAAATTATAAATAATCATTAATAAAATATTAACTGTTTGACGATTAATTGTTAAATTAATATTTTACTTGATTTTGACAGTTTTATCAAAACTGGCAATCCTTTTCTGACATCGATTGAAAACGCAATGGAGGTTTATGTATTGAGCAAAGAATTCGAAATTCCGGAACTGTTCAAGCAATGCCGCAACTTTCTCGTAACACTAATGACATATACGAACGTCAGTCAAATACACGATTTTGCATGCGAACAGAGTGACACGATATTACAATACTATTGCTGGAAAATGTTCGATTTCCACTGGGAAACAATCTTAAATGGCGAAGACTTTCTTCATTGCAAAGATCAAACTATCGAAAGATTCGTATCTCGTCCGATATATCCTGAAAATTTAACAGAATTTGTTCTGTTTTCCGCAATATACAATTGGGCGAAATTAAGAGTTAGAGACAAAGAAGAATCTAACGAAAATCTCGATGACTTTACCATAGGAGAAACATGTCGTGCTATCTTAAACCCGTACCTTTCTCGTATTAGATTTTTGGTTATGGACTATGATAATCTGGAATACATTTTTCAGCAACTTCACGTACTTAAACCAAATGAATTCAATGCAATACGTGATTATCCGATTAATGAGGATTTATCAAATTTTCCAACAATTAGTGAGAAGACTGCAAACAGATTACAAGAATCGTATACTGACGAAAATTTTAATAACCCACTCTTTATATATAAAAATCGCAGAAATTTAGGATCTACACGTATCGGACAATTACTGATGCGCAAGTTCTTCGCTTGCCACGTAGTAGTGATGGAAGATTGCTTTATTGAAAGTTTACAGTTACCCATCACGCATTGCAATGTAGAAGGAATTTTGATGAACATTCGAGGCATTGTAGGAATTAATTCCACTTTAGTCAAACTAGAATCTTTTTCGTGCCGTTCTGATGGACTAATCAGTCTGAAAGAACCGATATTTTTGGAAAAGAATTCTAACGCTTTTCTGGAAGCTTCTATTCCGAATGAGGAATTGAGAGAAGAAAATTCAGTTCAGTTATTGAGCAGTGCGGAGATTTATATTCCCGATTCCGAGTTTGCCGAACTGTGCAAAAATGCATCGGAAAAAGACATAAAATCGAGATCTGTGTTTTATTTCGATGTACATTGATATTTTTAGATATAAAAACAATTTAATTTATTTATTTTCAAAAATTGTAAAAATAAAGAAGAATATTTTCTGTATAATTATAAATTAAAATTGACATATGTAGTCACATTCGTTTCTCTTTTTTGCGTCTAACTATTTCATATATAGATAAATAATTTTAACGTAATTTTAAGCATTCGGCCAGAAAGTGCCAAACTGTTTAACGAGCTGCGACTAACCGTTGTGTATGATTGATGGAAATTGTGTTCATAGCCTGTTAAACTCTACGGATATTTTCCGCTGACTGCGAGTTCCCTCCATCAAAATAACGAATTCATTCCCGTATACTCAATTCCATCTAAATGATTATTGGCTAATTGAGCTTCTGTTATTTTTAATAACATGAAGCGCATACAGAGCATTCAAAGTCTGGATGAACAAATTTATAGATTAAACGTTGAAATATAATACGTAAAGCAAAGATTTCTGTTAGTATATGCTACAGTAATTTCAAGGGATGACCATAGGTTTAGTATGCGATCCAATGTCAGAATGGGAAATATTATTATAAATAATTAGTCTGCTTCAACTTGTCTCCCGACACTTCATAAACCATTCCTTTTTGAAATTTAAATATCCTGAAACTTCACATTCCTTAAAAAGCAATTTAAAGTAGATCATTCCAACATTTTGTAATATTGAAATTGAAGCACCGTATACACTCGACGTACAAGCCTGCTAGTAACGCCATTTTTGCATTCAATATGGCTGATTAGATTGTCTATATCTATATAATAAAAGCAAATACTAAGTTAAAATTATTCACAATCGCGTTGCTATTAAAACTTCACGAAAAAGGAAATACAAAGACAAAATTTGCATAAATAAATATAGTTCATAGATTTATTAAAACTAAAAAAAAAAGGGTTGAAATTTAGACAATGATGTTGGTATAAAACTACTCTAAATATATAGATTATTTTTTGGTTAAAATCTTATTTTCAAAAATGGTTTTTGAAAACAAACGTCAAAACGCGACAATTGACTATTTCCTGGATAATTAGTTTGAGTCTTGTTTTGCTTGAAATTGTTTCAGTTTGTTGTTATGCTCTTCTGAAAGCTTGGATACGAATTCCAGCAACAAGTTCGGGAAAAACCACAGCACAAAAGTTTGAGACAATCCCAAGAGGAGTATCACGACGGATCCTGGATTATCAGAGTCAGGAGGAACAAAATACTTTCTGAAAAACAAGAACAACAAGTTATAAACTGGTATAAAAAGAAATTAAGGCAATTACAGTACTTACTTCACCAACAATCTCATTATTTGAGTAACGTATAAGAGGAGAAGTATGAACGTTAAGTACAGCGCTGTGAGAAAGGCATCGAAACTACCCACCACTCGATAAATATATTCGTTGATTATAACCATGTTTATGATGAGAAAAGTAAAACTTGTTAAACATATAACCTGAAAAATTATCAAATAAGAAATTAAATGTAAAACAATTAAGTGTTATTTCATGTTTTGATAGCTTTCAAGTAAGATGAAATTACAAAAAATTGCAAATAGATGCTGGAAAACTTACAATGGTTCTTTGATGTGCTCGATTGAATGCTACAATTAAAAGACATTTTAATATCCCAATGGCTTCTTCACAATAAAAATCAGTAAAATCATTCATTTTAAAAAAATATATATATAATAAAATCTATCAAAACGAAACGTAAATCTGCTTTTTGACGCAAAGAGCGCCTATGCTCTGATGTATTTATAACTCAAACTAATGAATTATGCAAATTACGTCTTACGATTCAAAAAAAATTAAAATATCAATATTTAAATCGATAATAATATTAAGTTTTAGATAAATTCGTTAAAAAATATTTCTTTATTGTTATGAAACAAAAATGTTTCCTAAGTTTTAAGGTAATTTCCATATTTTTACGTCACTATTGTAATGCACGTATAAAATATCTTACCATTTTTCTAGAATTATGATTAATATGAATTTTTTTATTACATGAATTTTAAAAGAAGTAACGTTTCTAAACCTTTTCATAAAAGAAAATAGATATGCATAATAGAGACTTTTCAGCGAGAAATATTCAGTGTTACGAAGAATCTCAAAGCTGTATTTGTGGATGAGTAACTTCGGTTGAGTCATTCAATCTGGAGAAACCAATAATGCCAAAACATAAAGAATACCTTAGTTCCCGAAATTAGTAATTACCGTGTCATATCAGTTCCTTGACTACTGAAGAAAGATCTTGGTTAACCCGTGAAAGTAAATTCTTGTGGCAACGGGACATTTCTAAGATACAGAGCCTGCAATGAAGTACTGTATCCCTTATTCAATTCCTGTATCCAGTGCTATATCCATTATTCCTGTCTTTCAAAGAGGACGACAGGAATAATGGATACAGTAATGGAAAAGACTTACGAGTTTTGGATTTAGATTTGGATTTAGTTTTTCTTTTAACCCTTGAAAAAGGCCAATGGCCATAGGGTCGTATGATTAAATATTAAATATTAAAATATTAAATTGGATTAAATTGATTGAAGAAGGCAACACAACACATGGGCGTCTGCCAGGTGTTGTCGCCTTAGAGAATTTTTATGAGAAACGCTATTTAATACGTGATCGAAATCCGTATAATTACACTTAGTTATTCAGTTGTTCAGACCCAAACCTCACTGCTATCACTGGTGTTATCCAGTGTGGTTTAGGTATTATAATATACAGTACAATCGAAAAACTTGATACAATATTGCTGTGATAAATGGAGAGATATAAAGATATCGCCACATTATCATAAAAACTTAAGTTAGAAGCAGTTGTGCATTCATCTTCTAAGAAGATCTCAGCAACTTACTAGGATTTCTGCATGTGATAAAGCTAAGAATATGATTCAAGAAAATACAATACAGTAATACCCCGAATTTACGCGATAGGTGGGACCGAGCGGTAACCGCGTAAGTCGGAGTATAATTTCGCATATAAATACATACAAATAATTTTTAATTGGGGCCGGAGACTAAAGAAAACAATAATTTAGAAAAAAATGTTTAATAAAATCTTAGATAATATATATGTATAACAAATTAGGCCTATATTATTTTACAATCTTTCACATTTACTTGATTATTACGCCATAATTTTAACATTGTTTTCATCTCAGAGATAATACTTCTTCAAACTTCAAGATCAAACTTCTTTGCCAATTCACAAATTTTCATTTTTGTATCGAAGTCTTTAATAATGTTAACTTTACATTCCAAAGATAAAGTTTTTCTTTTCTTGTTTGATGCGGAAGAATTAGTTCTACTTTGTTTCGATGACATAGTAGAGTCTCTCGAGTCTCCCTAGATATAACAAACACAGAAATAAATAACACAAAATAAATTGTAGCTATGTGTGGATTCCGCGCGACACATCCGAACATGTAAGCCGAACATGTATATTCGTTGGGATTCGGCTTGCTCCCTTGTTTATTACATACATCACCTCAGTGCATGGTATTTAATTTATTCAAGTGTTTTGCAAATCATGGCTTCTAAAAAAAACAGAAAGGTGATTTCAATTAAAACAAAGCAAGACATCATCAGAAGGAGTGAAAGTTGACAAAAACTTCCTTGTCAAATGGGGAGAGGTTCAGGAGTTTTACCAACACTCATTATCCAAATAAAGCTGAAGCCAACAGGATCAATGATCTCTACAATGACACCCTTGCCCGTCATTTCCGAAAGGTGTTGAAGAACAGAGAGAAACCGACCACCTTGGACATATTTTTCAAGAAGTCAGCTGCCAAAAAACAAAGGATGGAACAAGAGGAATTGACCCTGCCAGCTCCGGTAGCCACTCCTGAATCTGACTCCGATTAAAAAACAATAAAAAGAGACCTGCTGCAATGTGTAAAAAGTCTGTATCTGTATGAATGTTCGAAGAAAGTGTTCCTCCACCTCTCCCTTATAACATCTGACTACCCGGCATAATTGGTAAATGCTCCATTTTCAAATTTTTTAATGGTACAGTACGGTTATTTTATGCTGAGAAACGAATTATATGTTTTAACATGTATTTCTATGGGAAAATACGTTTCGTATAATGGACTTTTCACTTAATGGACGTGCACCTGGAATGGATTAAGTACGTTGTACGAGGCACCACTGTATTTTATAGTTTTTTTAGAATTCTCGGCCGTTAGTCGTTGATCAATTTGTGAAAAATGAACCTTAGAAAAGTTCTTTTAATCTAAAACTACATAGAATAATATCTGTTAAATTATGAGAGTGTTGTCTGAAAAAGTCGGTCGTCAAAATACAATCCAGTCACGTTAACCAGTCAGTCAACAGCTCTGTGGATCCGAAATCATATCCGGGCACAGTCCGAGAAATTTTTTGGAAATGGTCTGCCTCGGATTTGTTCAGTTCCGTCTCACCACTGGATCGTCCCCCCATTCTGGGCCTGGACGAGTTCACGATGAACAGTGCCGTAACTAGCCATTCCTGTGCCCTGTGCAAGAATTTGCATTTAGGCTCCTTAATTAATTAGGTTTGGGAAAATAATAAAACATATACATGCATTTTGGACCCCCTTTCAAGAGGGCCCTGTGCGGGTGCACCTGCCTAGTTACGGCACTGACGATGGGTATGATTAAAAGACAATCCTAAAACACTTAGGAAGTATTATTTTTTCTTGTTTTCTGTATTACTTTTGTCTTGTGGGCTAAAGACACTCACGGGGCTACACAGTTATCATAATGTAAAACTGATTTTAATAATACTTCTTATAAATGTACACTTACAAAATTACACCATGAACGTTCTACAGTAGACTTCCTCACTCCTTATCCATCGTATCATACGGACGGACGTTCAAAATTAAAGAGCAG
The DNA here is from genome assembly GCF_000671375.1 of Centruroides sculpturatus. Classification (NCBI taxonomy): domain Eukaryota; kingdom Metazoa; phylum Arthropoda; class Arachnida; order Scorpiones; family Buthidae; genus Centruroides; species Centruroides sculpturatus. Next base: position 574,251 of record NW_019384443.1, read on the forward strand.
TCAGTAGAAATTATATAAGGAGTCCCAAGTCTTTCCTTTACTACCCGAACACCGATTAAAAGCGAAATAAAATACAGTAGATTCTTTATTGTCCATCACTTACTAATCCAACACTCCACCGCAGGTTGATTGATATACGTGAAATTTTCATGTAATCTGGCTTGATGCTTGGGCGAGACACTGATCTACAGTACTGTCAATCGCTACTTGTCTGCTACACGTGTGGTCGACAAAACATTCGCAATCGTGATTGATACGACAAATTAATCAGTAAACAAAGCGCGTGTACAATAGGGATGTACAAAATCTTTTAATTAATCCAACAACATGCTGTAATTCCACGTACATCAGATGGGCTCTCCTGTACGTCAGTATTGTTCAGTTATCTCCATTTCTAACACAAAACAATGGAAAATAAACTGTCTGCAGTGATATTTATCGTCCATACTCTTTTAAAGAATTTCACATTTTAAAGCAGTTTCTCATAGTCAAATTACATTCTCTAAACTGTAAATTTGTAATTATCTATGGACAATGCTAAAGAAATAGACACGTGCCTTTTATTTTAGTCTGTGATGAGTAGATTCTGAAGTATCTATCTGCTGATAAAATGATATTTATAATATATTTAAGCTACAAAAACCAAAAGCCAAATTTCACATCGTTTCCATGAATTTATATCTCGGTGAAGTTGATTTCGAAACAACAGGTACAAATCAGCAATTTACCCGAGTTCGCTCGCTCTAAGACTGCGGTTTAATATCTCGTATAAATCCGATATTAAACGGTAGTATTAAAGCCATAATACAAGTAATATTGAACAATCAGATAAGAAACATTTTGAAAAAAATTGGTTTAATTTACGCTAGAGCCTCGGGTTTTTCCGCCTAGACAACGTGCGCTCTATGATGTAACTTTGACGTCTTTTCCACTTATAATATGCAAAATTTATGTCATATTTTAGTGAAGTTAACGAATTTACTATTTGAGAAATTGATTTACGTAATAAAAGCAGGATTTTAACTTAAAAGTGCGCCATTTTAGAGTATCGTCCACGATTAATTACACGAGAAATTTTTCAAAAAACACGTAATTTTATTTTTCTGCTTTAATACAAATACAAGTCTAGGATGGTAAAAAAAATTCTTAATTTTTTGATTAAAATCTTATTTAAAAATAAAACGTCAGACTATACATTCCCATAGATCATTACATCAAATCTTTTTCCACATTCTTCGAATTATCATTATGATTTTCCGTCAGTTTACAAACTAACAACAAAAACCAGTTTAGGGATTTGAAAAACACTAAATTTTCAATCAACAGCGACATAAAGATTGCGAAATCTCTATGATCAGCCATGTTAGNCAGGCAACATGTGCAGTGACGTAGTGCTGTATGCTTATCATAAACATGAAATAGATCGTTACGGGAAAAACATCGAAACTTCCCACCAACTCATAAATATATTCGTTCAGAATGACCATAACCATGACGAGAAAGCTAAGACACGATAAACACGTTACCTGAAATTAAAATATATACATATAAAGTACAACTCAGCTACCATATTGAAGAGCTTGAACGTATTAAAACACTCACGATGGTTGTTCTAGAGGCTGAATTGAGTTCTGTAATTAAAATAAATTTTAATATTGCAACCACTATATCTAGAATAATAGTTAGAATCATTTTTTAAATAAATAAAAGCAGCTGGCAAAACGTAAATTTGTACAGTACTTCTGTGGTGAAGACAGTCTTTGCTCGTATTCTTTTATATGTCGAAGTATGAAATTATGCAAATTACAACTTACAATTCAAAATAAATTAAAATATATGAATAAAATATTAATTTTAAATTTTTAAATAAAATTGTCACAGTAATTTCTTCATTGGTGTAAAACGAATTGGTTTAATACTCTTAATTTTTATAGTTAATATCCATATCTTTACGCGAGTGTTTTCTGCCACTTGAAAAATTGCCAGATATTTTATAATTATATGAAATTTTTAACTAACTTATAAAAGGAAATATAATTTACTCAGTATATTTTGTCTTTTTACAAAAGAAAATGTCCATATACATTGTTTTGGTGAGTGAATTTCATTATCATTATGGATCTGAAAGCTATACTGGCGGATGCATACGTTTGGCAGAGAAATCCAAACTGACAAATCAAGGAATGGCCGAAACACAAAAGATACCTGAATTACTCGAGTTAGAAGTTGCTTTGTTAGATCAATTTTTGGCCAGTGTAAAAACTTATTGCTTACCTTGTAAAATTAATATATTGTGAAATTTAAAAACAGGGACGACAAGAGGACAGATTTCACCGCCACAGCTTTCAAAGAAGGAAAGAATAATGGGATTAAAAAGGATAATTAGTACTGTAATTTAAATTAGTTTGGATTCATGAAATAAGGCAACGCAACACGTGGGCAGTCTGCTAAGAGAGCACCACTCATGAGGACTTTCTATGGGAATGGAACTATTTCACACGTGAAGAAAACCCGTAAAATTCCATTTAGGCAGCTATTTGCTTAGGGCCGACCCCTCGACGAGATATCGGTGTTTAATGGTTTTATACAATGTGGTGGCGTTGAACATTAGAATATAAAATAAACAAAAATTGATATAGTATTTTTGTTATAACTGGAGAGATATAATGTGAATATTATCATTTTATCATAATATATTACATTTGAGGCAGTGTGCATTCATCTGAGAAATATCACTGCAAACTTCTAGCGTGGCTGCATGGGATAAAGAGCACCCAGCCGATTCATGATTGGCGTGAAAAATGCCTTCTTTCGGATCAAGAGGCGAAATGGTTAAAAATAGGCACACTGGTCAATTGTCCCACATACTGGGACGATTATTCCTTTATAATCTTCCGTAAAACTAAGATGAGTGTAACCTTTGACCATGGGCACAGCAGACAGCGCATTGTACATTAAGCAAACTTGTAAGCCAAAATTATAAACGAATCGCGTAAGTGACGAATTCATCGAACGTTGTCGTTTGTCGTGAAAAAATTTAAATTAATTCTGAAGTACTCAGCACTAACTGTAGAATGGACAGCATCCTGCCNTGAGTGAATTTCATTATCATTATGGATCTGAAAGCTATACTGGCGGATGCATACGTTTGGCAGAGAAATCCAAACTGACAAATCAAGGAATGGCCGAAACACAAAAGATACCTGAATTACTCGAGTTAGAAGTTGCTTTGTTAGATCAATTTTTGGCCAGTGTAAAAACTTATTGCTTACCTTGTAAAATTAATATATTGTGAAATTTAAAAACAGGGACGACAAGAGGACAGATCTCACCACCACAGCTTTCAAAGAAGGAAAGAATAATGGGATTAAAAAGGATAATTAGTACTGTAATTTAAATTAGTTTGGATTCATGAAATAAGGCAACGCAACACGTGGGCAGTCTGCTAAGAGAGCACCACTCATGAGGACTTTCTATGGGAATGGAACTATTTCACACGTGAAGAAAACCCGTAAAATTCCATTTAGGCAGCTATTTGCTTAGGGCCGACCCCTCGACGAGATATCGGTGTTTAATGGTTTTATACAATGTGGTGGCGTTGAACATTAGAATATAAAATAAACAAAAATTGATATAGTATTTTTGTTATAACTGGAGAGATATAATGTGAATATTATCATTTTATCATAATATATTACATTTGAGGCAGTGTGCATTCATCTGAGAAATATCACTGCAAACTTCTAGCGTGGCTGCATGGGATAAAGAGCACCCAGCCGATTCATGATTGGCGTGAAAAATGCCTTCTTTCGGATCAAGAGGCGAAATGGTTAAAAATAGGCACACTGGTCAATTGTCCCACATACTGGGACGATTATTCCTTTATAATCTTCCGTAAAACTAAGATGAGTGTAACCTTTGACCATGGGCACAGCAGACAGCGCATTGTACATTAAGCAAACTTGTAAGCCAAAATTATAAACGAATCGCGTAAGTGACGAATTCATCGAACGTTGTCGTTTGTCGTGAAAAAATTTAAATTAATTCTGAAGTACTCAGCACTAACTGTAGAATGGACAGCATCCTGCCACTAGAATAGATTATTCGCCTGGTAAGATTATTTTAATTGCTTTATTTTACAGCAATGAAGCATAGGAGAAAGGCAAACTATTTCTCACTCTGCAGTTCAAGTTTGAAGCAACAGCAAAAAACACAACTTCTCGATCCATCATGTCTTTTTCAACATGTACAACATTTAACATTCACCAAGGCACTGCTTACCGACTCATTCACAACAAATGGTTGTATAATGACTAAGACAGAAGAGTGAATCTGGCGTACAGGGTGCAGTCTTCAGGTTCTGATGGTTCAGTTCAGCCTTAGACTGAAAACCATCAACTCCAATCGCTTAGCTAAACAGATGCCAGGCAACATGTGCAGTGACGTAGTGCTGTATGCTTTTATATTTATCACAGAGCAAAGAGCAGTCGGGAATGTGGCACACATGCCGTTCTCTGTGGATCAAGAAGTACCCGAAATTACTTGCATATCACCTAATAAACCAGAATTCTGAGTTCAGCAACACGATTTCGTGTTTTATAATCAGATTACATATTATTTTCAGTTTACTAACGAAAGTTCATTCCTTTATAATTGGAACAGGATACATTCTGTATGTATACTCATATGAGAGCAAAACACACACCGCTATGTATACTAATGACGACTAGAAGTATCTCTTATATTTTTTCACAGCAGTGCCTTTATGTTTTTATGTAATTATAATAATCCAAGATTTACAACTTGTCTCGCCGTCTCACGGTCTNTGAAAAATAGGGTATGTAATTTTTGTAACTATAATAAATACAATTTTACAACTTTTCGTGCAATTTTTAATTTTATATTTTCGTATGTTTTTAAACAAATTCTAAAACTACATTTTTTCATATGTATATATATTGTTACCTAATCAATAAATCATCAGAAAATATTTATATATGTGGGTTGTTCATGTTATCATGTATGCTGTTTATATATCTTTATTTTATATTTTTTTTGGGGGTCGCGAAAAAAATCACAATCATAAATGGGGTCGTGAATAAAAAAAGTTTAAGAAGCCCTGTTTTAAACAATGTTTTGAAAATTATAAAAAAAAACTGTTTTAACAGCGATATACTTACAGTTTCTATCAAACTTAAAATATCATTTGGGAACTAATTGGCTGTGAAAAAGATAAATGTATTGAAATTTATCAAAAACTTTTATTTTTAATTATTTCAAAATGGCAAAAAAGCTTAATTTTGAGGGTAGGGATGACTTTTATAAAAATTTGTAAATGATAATAACGAGTAAAATCTTTTATTTTTAATTATTATAAAATGGCAAAAAAGCTTAATTTTGAGGGTAGGGATGACTTTTATAAAAATTTGTAAATGATAATAACGAGTAAAATCATCATTAAGTCTGACCCTACTATATATGAGTTTAATGGACGATCCAGTTCAAGTGTAAATGAGGGGTATGATGTGAGTTTTACGTTTATACCAACGTTGACGAAATAGTATTTTCTGTTTAATAACATGGAAATTAACGAAATTACACAAAATATTTCCCTTCAACTATGTACCGGTCCATATAAAGATACAGCAAGACAGAACCTACAGTAAGCTCAAGTCTTTTTTGGAGAAAGTTATTTACTTTTATCGAGTAACCTGTTGACATTTAACTCCCTATTAAATGTATTATTAACCTGATATTTACAGATATCTTCAAGATGAGTGTATTGTCTATCTGTCGATCGAAAATGCAATGGAAACGTACATTCAAAGTAAATTTAATAAAAATTCAGAATTACTAAAGCAATGTCGAAATTACCTCATTCGGAAGATGTGCATTTCGAATGTCTGCCGGATCCACGACTTTGCCTGCGACCAGAATGACACATTGATACAGTATTATTGTTGGAAAGTGTTCGAAAGTGCTTCGACCATTATATTCAACGGAAACGACTTTTTACATTGTAGAAAGACAACTATAGACAGGTACGTTTCTCGTCCCATATATCCCGACTCTCTAACCGAAATTCGGCTCTTTAAAGCAATTTACAATTGGGCTTTAGTCAATATCGTTTACGACGAAAGAAGTAACTTCTGTCTTCCACCGGAGGAAATTCTTGCAGAACGTTGTCGACACGTATTAGAACCGTTTATTAATAAAATCAGATTTCTTAGTATGTCGAAAATTGAATTAGAAAGTGTAGTATTTCCGTTAAACATTCTTAAACACGATGAAATCTACGATATATGNACATTGCACCAAGATTTAGTTTGTTATGCAGTAAAAAGCAAGCACATCCGTCTCATTAAAAAACAATTTCCCTTTAATTTTTGTATACTTAAACCATTTAACGGCTGCGCTATATATGCTGGTATATTTTGCCCAATATTCTCTTCTATTTATGTTATTGCAAAAAATGCAATTTTGATGAAAAATAGGGTATGTAATTTTTGTAACTATAATAAATACAATTTTACAACTTTTCGTGCAATTTTTAATTTTATATTTTCGTATGTTTTTAAACAAATTCTAAAACTACATTTTTTCATATGTATATATATTGTTACCTAATCAATAAATCATCAGAAAATATTTATATATGTGGGTTGTTCATGTTATCATGTATGCTGTTTATATATCTTTATTTTATATTTTTTTTGGGGGTCGCGAAAAAAATCACAATCATAAATGGGGTCGTGAATAAAAAAAGTTTAAGAAGCCCTGTTTTAAACAATGTTTTGAAAATTATAAAAAAAACTGTTTTAACAGCGATATACTTACAGTTTCTATCAAACTTAAAATATCATTTGGGAACTAATTGGCTGTGAAAAAGATAAATGTATTGAAATTTATCAAAAACTTTTATTTTTAATTATTTCTAGATATAATCTGAGATGTATGGACATATTTTATGATATATTTAAAAAATAACAAATTTCCATAAAATTCATATACAGTACCTTTTTAGAATTAAGGAAATCAATACTTTCATTGAAAAATTTTATGGAAATTACAAATTAAAATTAATAGAAAATTTTAATTTTGACACAAAAATAATCTTTTCACAGGAATCGCAAGAAAACAAAAAACGAAAAAGTTCAAGTTTCTAACTCACTGCTATTGTTGAGAAAAGGAGGATTGACCAGAAGATTGGAAATGTCACAAGCTGACAAACAGCTTTTTCATTCAGATAAACATTCTTCTGAACAATAATTTATTAATAAATTATTGTTCAGAATGTATGCTTTGTGATCGATGAAAAGACAATCTAGTAAGAAGACTTATCAAGAAAATTTTATATTTTATTTACTTCTTTGTCCAAATCATCAAAATAATTTTTTGTTCTGTATTATTATTGTTATTTCAATAAAATAATCGCGAATTACATAGGAGTAAAGAATAACTCGTGCCGTAACCCAAGGGAAGGAAGATACCTATTTCCCACCTTTAGTGTATTAGTTGCACTTTACGTGCAAATAGTTCTTCTTCTTCTCTCTTTTTTCTTGTCAACAAGTTGCCAGATCAGCTTTCTGTACTAGTCTCAAAATTGGTATTAGGTAAGTCCGGATTTTCTAATTAGTGACGTATATCTGATAATTGCTGCAAGTTTGCAATTGCTGTATGCTTTGAGATCGATGTATATTATGCTTGTGTTGATCTGTTGTATTGACCACAAACATAGCATCTACAAGCACTCAATTGAGTATAAGCGATGTGTGTATAGCTGCGTGTTTCTGAACAAAACTGATATCAATGTTGGATTCTAATCAATCTATGTATCTCTTTATGTTTTTGCTACTATTTCTGTTGCTCCTATTACTATTGGAAGAACAGTCGTCTGTGTATTTCACAGGCAGTGTGTGTATTTCACAGGCAGTGTGTGTATTTAACTTTCTATTATTATTAAACTAGAAGATAGGCCCGGCGTTGCTCGGGAAAAACGTAACGATAGCGAAGATTAAGATTATTACGTTATAGTCAATCTTACCCGTTTTCAAAGAATGCAAAAATTAGGTCCTACTGTTTCTAATTAGTAAATTTTTAGATGGGTTTAAAAAATGTTCAATTTCCCGCAAAAACGAAAAAACTGCATCTGCGCCTGTAAATCTTGCACGTCGCTTTCTCATAAAACTTCCATTGTCGAAACCTTAATCCTGTCTCTCTTTCCCAGAAGGGGGAATTTCGAAAGATCGCTTCTTAGTGTGCGTTTTCGTGACGTATTCTAACTGTGTACCAAATTTCAACTTTCAACTCCTAACCTGTGCGCTTATTATTATTATCATTATCATTATCAATTCGTCTCGATTATATATTAGATTGTTTATATTATTACGATTAAAATTATTTTTTGTTTCAAATTATAAGGAAATTATTTTTATTATGTGTGCTTAATAAAAATGTTTAAATTATTGGAAATCTCTAATAAAATTTTTAATAAAAAAACAGCATTTATTTAATCAATTATGCATTTAGTTGTAAATGGAAATTTGTTAGACTTAAAATAATTATTATAAGTAAACAATAATTTTTCACATAATATGTGAAATGAATATCCAGTTTTTCAAAGTGAGATCTCATACGTTTGGGTAGTTTGCTCATGAATTTTATTTTAGTATTGTTTTTATATCAATTGCTAAAAGTTTCATTGGTGTCTTCGGAATTAAAACAAATTTTTACATAATTAGTTTATTCTTGTCACTTTACGTTTAATATTTTTTTTAGAAAATAAATGCTTGAAGGAATCTTCTCGACATTGATGTGAAAGAAATGAAAGTAGAAAGTCGACTGCACTATATTGAAAGTTAACCGAAGCTTTGTATTCTAAAATCTCTGTTATATCTATATATACCACGTATAATTGAGACGGATTGATAATAATAATAAGCGCAGAGCCCAAACGGTTAAAAGTTGAAAGTTGAAATTTGATACACAGTTAGGGTACGTCAGGAGAATGCACACTAAGAAGGGATTTTTCGAATTTCCTTCCCACGGGGGAGAGGGACAGGATTAAGTCTTAACACTTCTATCAACAATGGAAGTATTACTTAACAATGGAAGTGTCAAGTAACAATGGAAGTGTCAACAATAAAAGTGTTACGTAACAATGGAATTGTTAAAGAAACCGAGAGAAAAATAATAATTAGAACGGATTTGTGTATCTGATCAAGAATTAGAAGGAAAGAACTACAGCATCAAATTATAGTAAAGTAAACTAGTAAAAATAAAATATTAATAAGAGATGATTTGTATATTAAGGATAATATAATATATACATTTGATACGAATACAAACAAGATTATTCAAATGGATCGTTTTTTAGAAATAGACAGACGACTAAAAAGAACAGGACTGGCATGATAATTATACCGAATTTACCAGTTTCGACCTTAAGGAATATTAACTGGGATCTTTCTTTTTCAGGTTTTCGATGAAGGTTTACTTTTCTGGGGCAAAATGTCCAAGAATTTCCAGAAGAATTAGTTTTAGCTTTAACATATTCAATATGATGTAAATAGTATTGCTTTAACCTTATGCTCGTATCTTGTTTTACAGAGCTTTTTGTTAATTACAGAACCACCATTCACCAATTAAGAGCATTTCCGATAAGAGCTGAAGAATGTGTTAAACTTTTGTTTACAGAAGACCAAAACTGCAACCAGTGATTAGAATTCATATCAGAATGAATCAAAGGAAAAAATATATTTCATGCGACGGAGGAAAAGCAAACAATTAAACAAAGATGATTATCTATATATAATTTTGCAAACTGTATATAAATTTGTTATTAAAAAAACTGTATAACTCGTAACTTCCATTACTTTTTGACAGTATTTATGCCTGTTGGTAATATATGTGAACACTTGTGTACACTGTTAGTGTTTGTTGCGGTGAAATCACGGGAATAGGTTGTAACACTCAAATTTTAATTTTTTTTTATTTAGTACAAGGAAACCCTGTATGTATGGGCTATTATAACTAAAATTACAAACTGTAATAAATAACAATACAAAAGAAAATTAATACAATATGTCGCGTGACAATTAGACTGAAAAGAAAAAATAAAAGATAGCACAAGGTTAATATCATTCAAAATAATATCATTTATATTCTTCTAAGAAAAATATATGAAAAAGACAAATGAAAAATAAAATGGCAGCGAATGGTCGGCGTATAGAAAATAAAACAAATAAAAGAAAAAACAAAAATAAGCAATTACCTGCAAAAGAGTAAACAATTATTTAAAATACGCCCAAAAACGCCGACCATAAACGCTGCCAACTCTCAAACACTAAATCGTTCACTTAAATACAGTCATACCCTGAACTTACGCGATAGGTGGGACCGAGCGACAACCGCGTAAGTCGGTGTATAATTTTGCATATAAATACATACAAATAATTTTTAATTGGGGCAGGAGACTAAAGAAAACAATAATTTAGAAAAAAAATGTTTAATAAAATCTTAGATAATACATGTGCATAACAAATTATATTATTATACAATTTTTCACATTTACTCGATTATCACACCATAATTTTAACATTGTTTCTATCTCAGGGATAATACAGTGACGTTTACGAATGATGCTTGAATGTAAAGATTGAGCATATTTCACAGCTTCGAGTTTTTTTTTCTTTACCTTTTATAATTGTTCTGACCATCGATTCGAGTAGATCAAACTTCTTGGTCAATTCACAAATTTTCATTTTTGTATCGAAATCTTTAATAATGTTAACTTTACATTCCAAAGATAAAGATTTTCTTTTTTTGTTTGATGCAGAAGAATCAGTTCTACTTCGTTTAGATGATATAGTAGAGTCTCTCGAGTCTCCGTAGATATAACAAACACAGAAATAAATAACACAAAATAAATTGTAGCTATATGTCGATTCTGCGCGACACGTCCGAACATGTAAGTCGAAGAATAGTGTGGGGGGGAAGTGAGTAATTAAGAGTTGCATGGCGCCCAAACAAAAGACGAATCGACGAGATTTGAAAATCGCGTAACTCCGGGTTCGCGTAAGTCGGGGTATTACTGTAGTTAATTTACACCTGGTAGTAAGCATCTGGAAAGGAAAAGTTTCTTAATCTTAACAAATAAATAGTCAATCATTTAACTTAGTTACAAAACTATAAATACAATGATATTTATCCCAGTCCTGCAACAACCGTTTATATGATTGAACCGAAAAACAATCTTCACCAAAACACTTTTGTCTGAGTGCAGTCAACGCCTTACATTGTTATTACATAAAAAGCGTCAAAATTAACAGTAGTATTACAAAATTCACAGTAGTCCATACATGGACTTAACATTCTTCTAATCATATTACATCTCACATATAATACTGCTTGTGTAATACAAAAAGGTCTTTCTATATTCAGATAGGTCATCGAACCCCATTCCTTAAAAACATCCAAATACCATTAATTATATTTTTAATTAATCGCCTTGTTTTTAAACTCAGTTATATAATTATTCGCCAAACTCATTAAAATATCAGAAGTCTTACTTTCATTTAACATTATCGGATCATTTCGATAACCAGATTTCTGCAACAAACACACAATTCGATCTCCCCACGAAACTCTTTGGGAAATTAAAAATATTTTAGCGGACTCTGTAAGTTTACTAGCAGACTGCTTACGTAACAATTTTAAATTATTTTTTATTATATTAAAATAAAGGGGGACTCTTTGAAACTCCAAATATATAATATACGATGGAATCCATCTCTTTAGAGAATATAAACGCTTAATAAAATTAATTTGTATATTATCATCTTTATCTCTCCAATCAAAGCCCCAAATTTCGGATCCATATAACACTACTGATTGAATAAATGACTCAAATAATTTTAATTTATCTTTCCAACGTACCAATCTACCAGATACACAAGCTTTAATAATCTTATCATTTCCAAAGGTCGCTTTACTGTGAATATACTTTAAATGTTTTAAAAAACGTCCATTAGACTGGAAAACTACACCCAGATACTTGCACTCATCAACAACATCTATTTTGCGATTTTGTAAAAACCAATTCTCATTATTAGAATGTTTTTCTCCATTTCGGAATACCATTATTTTAGATTTGTCAATGTTAACAGACAGTTTTAACTCCTGTAGTGTGTGTCCTAAAAAGTTAATCATTCTCTATAGACCTATAGGCGAATCTTCCATAACAACCAAATCATCTGCATATGTCAAGATTTTCACCTCCGTTCCTAAAAGATCAATCAATGCCCACCAAATTAGAGTCATTCAGTTTACTTACAAGTGAATACAAATATAAATTGAATAATATTCGGCTCAATACACAACCCTGTTTCACACCTTTTAACGTGAAAAATAGATCAGTCGTACCCTCCTTAGTAGACACTCACGTCTCTGTATTAGTATACAACTGAATCAAAAAGTTTACAAATTTATAGCTCAACCCAATCTTCAGAAGTTGACTCCATAAAAGATCTCTATCCAACGAATCAAATGCTGCCGTCAAATCAACGAAGAAGGCATAAAATTTACCTCGTTTCTTCTTTAAAGACTTCTGTATTAAGGCATATAAAACAAAAATATTATCCAATGTCGAAAAACCAGACCGGAAACCAATCTGAAAATCTAAAAATATCTCAAACTTATTCAGCCAAGATATCAAACGCATACATAAAATTTTACAAAAGACTTTAGAAATTGTCGGTAGTAACGAAATTACTTTATATTTATCAAGTAAAATCTCTAAGTCCCTTTTCAAATATAGGAATAATCTTACATATGTGCCAGTCTAAAGGAATTATCCCTGACTGATAAACATTATTAAACAGACCTACCATATATCCAATCAGATCTGGGAAATTCTTATATAGTTCCACCGGTATACCATCAATACCTGGAGCAGTACCATTTTTCATAGTAGCTAGTATCTTTTTGACTTCCTGTTCTGTTATCTCCGTGTCCAACACCTCGTCCTGCCAATTCGTACACCAATTATATACGGACATACCCGGTAAATATTTACTAGAATGAATTTTTTTTTAAAAGCTACCCAATCAAGATCTGGAAGTTCCCTGTATTTACTGTTAAATGAAAGACGTATATCGAATAATGGAGTTTACACTTAAAAATTGTGAAATTTTGTACGGAAGATTTCCGAAATGGTGTTAGAGCGAAAACGAAAGTAGTGTTGTACAGAGGATATCCGAAATTTTTAAACTGTGTTTTTGAAGTTCCGTGTTGTACGAGGTATAACTGTATATAGAAAATACATCGACGAATTGCCTAACTTTTCCGACTGTTAAAAAAACTTTTACAGTATATTTTTAATTATTATAAATAAAATGTGTATTGCGGCATCTGTCGTTAAAAGTTTTTACATAATTTTAATTATTATAAAATGGCAAATGACTTCATATTAAAAGTATTGATAGATTTCATTAAAAATTGTAAATGTTAATAACGAATAAAATCTTCATTAATTCTGACTCTTCTCGAGATATGCCTTATGACACCATTTTATCTCTTCACGTCCTTCCTTCAACCACCAAAATTTAACAGCATTAACGCCCTCATACACAAGCTTACCTTGCTAAATTTCGTTTATTCATCATTACACATTCTGAAAAAATAAATATAATAGATGTAAGCACGCATAAATCAGCAAATTTTTTTTTACTTCAAAAAATTAAAACACGTGGAGATTTGCAAAGAAACCGAGGATCACATTTCTCACGGTTCGAATACGGTAAAATTTCGCTTAACGCTGGGAAAGCGTTTTTAGAAAACAAAGTAGTTGACAGACTGAGTAGTTGACTGAGTAATTGACAGATTTATCGTCGCCCAGAGCAAACCGCTGAACCTAAACAGGTAAAATTTGGTACACGGTTATATGTATGTTATGAAAACGCACACTAAAAGATTTTTCGAAATTCCATGCGGAAGGGGAGGAAGAGAATTAAGGCTTAATTCTCTTAAAAGCTTAAAAGAGTAAGAGGCTTATCCAGAGGAACGGCTTCTAAGCCGGAGTTCCTCTAGATAAGCCTTACTCTTTTAAGCTCTGTACTCTTTTAAATGCGATTGTCTGTTTACAACTACATTTAGTCTTCATTGAGTACTTAGGTGTATTAAATTGATAACATTTCACACATTGTTATAAATATTTTCAGATATTTCGATTTTTTAACCAAATGTTAGAACCGTTTTAAATTGGAATTTGTTATTGCATAGTGGTTCGATTATAGAATAGTTGTAAACGTTTTAGAAAATTTAGAAAATTAAAAACAGTTTGTTTGATTCGCGGCAATTCTCATTATTCTCAGCGGTAGGTGTTATAAAACAATTACTATGGTTGCTGAAATACTGGACATAAATGGGGTTAACTTGTGAAACAACCGCAGGCGATATCGCGGGTAATAGCTAGTTCTTTATAATTCTTATACTCGTTGCAATCATTAAGTGAAAGACTTTTTATTTAACATTCAAAAATGTTTATGTATATTTTGGAATATACATTTTTCCTTTCCAGCATTTGTAATATCTGATATGTAAAGTTTAATTTTTATTTTTAGATTGTCTCTGGAACATTGTCTCCATTTTCCTCAGATGACAACATTTGACAGATAATGGAAGAAACGCTTTCCTGAATTCGTGTTTATTTGGAATATTTAATGACATTACTGGTTCTGTCTGTATGGCAGTATTTAATTTTAATTTATTCTCAGAAAATCAACATTTCATTAGAAATGCTAAACATATTAGCAGTGGATGTGTTTAGCATTTCTAGCTAAGCACATCCACAAGCAAATTAAAAAAAGCGGATGAAAAAAATATATTCCAAATGAGGATATAACAAAATACACTAGCGTAATCATGAATGATCAATATATAAATTACATGTAAACAAAAAAAATAGGATTTTTTTTGTTTACATGTAAAAAATTTGATCACTTTTACTGGAAAATCGCTCGACAGCGTCGATTGATGCCAAGAATATAATCATCTATGACGGTTTGAGATATCTGGCCATTCATCTTCATACACCTGAAAAAGCAGACCTGCTTAGATGTAAAAGATTCCGGGAAGGATCATGCACAAAAAACAGAATGTCTCCCAAGTATATCCCATATATGCTAGATGGAATTGACGTCGTGATTTCGCTGGCCATTTCAAAGGAAGCAGTGTTTCAGAATCTTATTACTGGTCGACAATGCGAACAATACGGACAATAATGGCACCAGGGTCCAGTGGTAGATACAGGGTATGAGCAGATCGCCCCCAAAGTAAAAAGTAAAGAAACACTAGTAAATTTTCCAAAAAAATTTTGTTGATTAAAATTCATATTTTATTTATATTGTGTCGTTTATTTGTATATTACTTAGAAATTGTCTGTCACATAAGGTGGGAATTTTATGGAGTTTGCATCAGAAATTTTTTCATCGATCAACTCGGCTCATCAACGTTAAACCCAGAATGCGCCACTGCCAGGGTCCATATAGGCGAAATTTTTGTGCAAGGATGTCGTCTCTATATCGCGCTGCATTTACACTGCTGCGAGGGAAGATGTGGAGAGTGGACATTAGAGTGGCCGCAGTCAGCAATTCCTGCCCAAACCGTTAAATTACCGTCAAAAAGCGAAAAACATCAAGTATATGGACTAACAACGGAAACGTTTATATTATCATATATAATGTTTATATTGTTTTATATATAAATAAAGTTATACAATAACTATGAATTAGTACTCGATCTTTTATACTGTAACGATTATTGTGATATTACAGAAATAACTTTAAACAAAATTATGATAGTTGCAATTTATAGAACTGCTTCTAACTGAAGCTCATATTTTGATATACCAAAATCAATTATTTTCACAAAAGTCTTACTGACTAATGATTATTGGTAATTATAATTTTGAGTTAATAAATGAACAATCTGAGTGTATTAATAAACTAATAACTTTAATTATTCTGAAAATTTAACAATAATAGCACATCATAAACAATCCACTCGAATGGATAAATACATTCGTTGGTTTACTATGGTTTAACCAAAGTTCGTGAGTTTAAATTTTCCTTTCATAAAAATTTACTTTTATTCCTGTTTTTTACAGTGGAAAGAATCTCTTTGGTTACAAAGACAATAAAGAAAAAAAGGATAATTAACACATACTCTAAAAAATGTCTATGGCTTACTTTTTATTCGTGTTTTTCATGGAATTATTACTACAATTTCGATTTCTTATCTGAACAGTCAGTTCATTATCAACTGAAAAAAATTTGCTATTTTTTTCCGAAAAATCGCCTGTGTACCAAATAATATATAGGCTAATTAAAACGGTTTAGTAAAAAATAAAATCTGAAAACCTACAAACAAGTTAAAGATCTATAAAAAGCTTGAATTATGTTTAATTTTGTATGTTAACTGTTTTTTCTGTATGTCTGTTATGGTCTATTTTTATTTTCTTTCTACACTAATAAAAGCTAATGGCTTACATCGTAAATAAAGTAAAAAAAAATAATTAACTTGAAACAGTATAGTTAAAAAAAAAACAGAAACGTGCAATACTTTAAATTTAATTGAAATTTATTCAATTAAAGCTTATCGGTTTTACAAATGTAAAATAGAAATTAAGTGCAACTTCGATGTTCAGATCTTTTCATTTCTAAAGCATTAAATATAAAAAATAACTTAATAAATTTGGTTTCTTCCAAATAATTTTCGCTATAAATTAAATTAGATGTATATTTCTACGACGATTTCACATATTTCGCGAACTGTAACTAAGCATCTTCACTAAATATTTAATTTTTCCTTTGTTATTAAATGTCAAAATATTAATAATCTGACATCTTAGTAATTAAATATATTTTGAAAATTATTTGTCCAGAATTAATTAGTCAAACGGATGGAAGTTTCTTTCGTGTTCTTTTAGTGAAACTTCGTCTGAAAATTGTTCACTACAAAACGGACATTCCAAATAATTTTCTTCAACGTCTATTTCTGGAAAAAAGTCCAGTTGCGACGATGATTCCAATTGAATAATTTCTAAATTGACGTCAACGTTTTCAAGAAATTCTTCACTTTCTTTTGAAGTGAAAAAATTATCTTCTGATGAAATTTCTTCAAATTCTATTGACTCGGGTATTTGAAAACTTGTTGATGGTTGTTCAAGCGATTCTTTCTGCTCTCGTTGAACGTCTTGTGTACTTTCCTGAAAGTAAATAACTTAAATAACATAACTGTACACAATTTACTAAAATATGAATTGTAAAAAATATGTAATATATAATTATATACTGTATTATATATTTGTAATGTTATAAAAGTTAACAAATTTTTAACCTGATTAAAGTAAAATATTTTATATTTTATAACAAAGTTGTTAATTTTAATTTTAAACAAATTTTGAGTAATCGGTAAACAAATATAAATGATTTTCCGTAAAGACAATTTATTAAATTATGTGAGAAGATAACGGCGTAAAATCAGACGATATATTCACGAGTGAAATACAGCAGTTGTTAATTTCTGTGTGGAAACAAAATAGTCGTCGTTTTTTAATTATTCCATAGATATTTCTGTAAATTCACAAAACAAAGAATTTCATACATTAAAGTAAATTTCCCTACACTTACATAATTAATTTGTATTTGAGTGTATATAACTTCATAATTATACTAATAGAAAAACAAACGAAATTCGATGTCCATAAATTGTCATTAAATCGTAATGAGTAAAAATGAAGTTTATTTGTGAAAATATCGATTTTCTGAAGTAACATTGTACTTAATAATTTGTAATTTGGAGAATTAATTCTAATATCTCGTGTTGAATTCATAAAGTGATATAAACGTTTCTTTTCCGGCTGCTAATCGAATGACTCGTAGTTTATACAAAAAAAAATTCTGTCTGCGCGTATTGATGGCTGATATTACACGAAAAATTCAGAATCGTTGTATATTTTTAATACAGAATTTTTCCTGTTAATTAAGAAAAACTCGGACTACCGAATTCAACAAATACACGTGTTTAGAAACTATACGATGAATGAATATTGAAACAATGTTTGCTCTTTAATTAAGTAAAGTTATTAATGTAATGTTTTCAGTGTATCACACGAAAGTGTGTTAAAAGTTTAGTCATTAACATATTTATATACTTACTTCGGAGCAAGATAGAGTATTTTTTTTCGGATGAGTCTTTTTCACGTGTCTGTTTAAACTACTTTTGGTAGGGAAAGTTCCGTTGCAAAAATTACACGAAAATGGCCGCTCTCCGGTGTGAGTTCTAATGTGAGTCTTTAAAGCTGCAGGACATGCACAAACTTTTGAGCAGGTGTTACATTTACGGCTTATTATCCTCGGGTCGTTCGGTAAAATCTAATTATTTAATAAAGTTTTAGTTTATTGTTAACAATTTACAGATTGTATCTGAATGACGTTTTAAAAATTTGGGGGATTGTAGATGAAATTTTGAACGTTTTGATATCAGGAACTTATAGCCGGAAATTTGAACTAAAGTGTCTAGAGCGGTAGGAAGTGCTTGACCGCCCTTCACTTTGGTAGATACTCTTCCGTCCATTGACGTCGTGTTATTGCTGCAAATGGATGACTCTAAACACACAACTACAGTGGTCTAACTGAACCTGTGTACAGGACGTTGTGTACAGCATTTAATACCATCAGAAGAGAGCCTGGCATCTTACAGAGTGTCGGACAAAACATGGTTTGTCGTTGCACATTATGTATTGAAATTGATGGTTGTCACATTGAACATTTACTCTAAAGTAGTGTAGCCACTGATTCGATGTACACTTTGCTTGTACTCTACCGTCTTGTCAATAAAACTTGTCATAAATACTGTATTCTGCTGCTTCATTCATCATACCGACTGCAAAGTGCAAAGTGCTGTAGAAACTTTCTATCACATTTCCGGCTATAGGTACCTTATATCAAAACGTTCAAAATTTCACCCTGCACAATTTCCGAAATTTTTATTTTCCCAAATTCAGACACACCCTGTATAAAAACATAAAACGTAACTTTTTAAACGCAAGAACTTCATGACAATTTTATATAATACAGTTTTCAAATGATTTTTACCATGTATTTCATTGTGATGATGTTGGAGTTATTTGTAAAACATTTTGTTCAAGTTTTATTAAATTATATGTATGGAAAATTATTTTACAAAAATAGAACTAACGAGGTGCTGCAGAGTAATTTGCTTACATGTTCTTATTGACACTAGCAATTACGCACATTACGAACAACTGTTTTTTGGAAATTTTTTCGACTGTAATCTGAATTTAATCTTAAAAAATAATAACATTTTATAATTTTAACGGTGAATTAATAATACAGCGAACAATAAAATAAATTTTTCTGGTGTTTTTCATTATAAAATGCAACCTACTAAATTAGAAAATAACAATACGAAGATGTATCAATTTTTATCAATGAGAATATCATTTATAAGAGTAATAATTGCGAAGAATGATTCGCTTAATAATTTAACATTGTTGTAATTAAAATTTTATATTAGTCAAATTTATCATAGGTTATTAGTTACACCGATAAATTTATTATGAATAACGTCTATCACATTTTATAAATGTTTATGTGTGATTAATTAGCAAAGGTTAAATACAGAAAACGGGTTCGAACAAAAAATACAAAGAAACGTAATTAATTTATGCATTTTTATCGAAGGTGAAAACTAATATAAAACAACGAAAATTTCCAACGCCAAAAGAACAATAATGGTATTTACAGTTGCTTATTAATATTATTATTTTAATATTTGTTCCTGTAAATAAACAGAGTTTCATCGATAATTGTTTGAAATATTAATTGAAGGTTTTATATTATCTTATACAATTATATTTTGTCTGTTTATTTTATAACTATTATCGCTTTGATAATTGAAAAATAAAAACGAAAATGAAAATATAGGAACTTGTTGTAATATTTACATTAGATAAAATATGATCAGAATGCCGTATGTACGTGTGTTGTTCCAACTGGGATTTACGTTTAAAGCTTTTTTTACAGTCATTGTAATTGCACCTGAACGGCTTTTCAACGGAGTGCACTTTCATGTGAGTTGTTAAATGACTCTTCTGCGTAAAGCTTTTTCCGCACAAATTGCATTGAAACGGCTTTTCTTTCGTGTGAATTCGCATGTGTACTTGCAAATGACATTGATGAAAAAATGTCTTCCCACATGTCGGGCATGGATGTTTTCTGTCCTTTTAAAACAATGCGTTGAATGAATATAAATAATTAGTAAAAAACATATATAAAAATTATTCTCGATAATATAAATTATTGTTACAATTTACAATAGTACGTTAATATTGTATTATTATGTAGTAATATTATAAGATTATGTTAATATGTAGTCTACTATCGATATAAAATTGAAATTGTTAGTTTGTGTTATTTCGTGAATTTGTAATAAAACAGTTTGAGAAATTCAAAATGTATTAAACGAATAAAATGAAAGATTTCACTCACCATTGTGATTTTACTTATTTTGATTCAAATATCAAATTCAGTTTATTAATTTCAAGACGAAATTTTGTTAAAACAGATTACAACAATGCACCGAAATAATGTAATTTTCTGATTTTTATGTTTTGATTATAGTAAGTATGTTTAATTGCGCATGTCCCCGAACCAAAAAATAATTGAAAACACAAAACGATATATGAAATATCTTTTGTATTGGAGAAACGCATGTGAGGAAACAAACAGAGTAACGCCATGACTGCTGTTTTCTGTTTAACTTATTTTTGAGTTATTATTATTGTACTAAATCTGCACAATAAGCAGTAATAGGAAAAGCACGGTTTAATAATACTCAATAGGAGTGTGCGAGTTTACACGAATGGAAAACCCTAGAATTTTTGGGTATTTAGACTGCCGAAATAAGGAATATATTCAAAATTATATTTTTCCTTTTATTGTTTTAAATTATTATTATTATTTATTTATTTATTTATGACACTAATGCCATAAGCACATTAAAAGTAGTTCGTTCGGATGAGGAGCTATTCAAGTACAATTATAATGGCTGTGAATATAGTTATGAACAGAAAGATCAGTTGAAACAATATACGTTTGCAAGACATCAGACGGAATTTTTATCCAACGTAAATGTACGAGAAGTTTCTACATTATTATTCTTAGGCCGTGAACACACACGCGTAATAATCGGCGTAAAATCTAGCATAAAACAGAAAGCATAAAAATTTTTCTAAAATTTTGGCTGAACAATAACTGAAAAAAGAGTC
Source organism: Centruroides sculpturatus (assembly GCF_000671375.1). Classification (NCBI taxonomy): domain Eukaryota; kingdom Metazoa; phylum Arthropoda; class Arachnida; order Scorpiones; family Buthidae; genus Centruroides; species Centruroides sculpturatus. The sequence continues at coordinate 595,603 of NW_019384443.1, forward strand.
GCACATTGTCCCTACTTTTTACCCGCATAAAATTCCCCGATAAAGGGATGTCTGTTTTGTGATGTTAAAGTAAACACCTGGTTTTTATTCTAATAATGGCGACAGTGGCTACTAGCCCTAGACATTCTCCAATAAACGAAAAATAAATGAAATAAAAGACTGAATTAGTACGTATATTAAGAGAAACAAATTAATTAGTTTGCATTTTTTATTTACATATTTTTATTTACATCAAAAACTAACCATTGTGCAAACTATACACTGCAAATAAAAATGGTTTTAAATTTTATATATAAGATTTTCTAATTGTAATGTAAAATAACTGGTATTTATAGTGCACGTCAGTTTATATTACGTTTGCAAATTTGGAAAAATGGAAAATTATGTTGCAAATGTTTCGTTTATCACTTTTGGATGTTAATATGTAAATTAAATTTATTATTACGTTTTTAATGTACAAAATTCTAAAAATAATAAAAGTTAAATTTCAAGGTTTATCGCACACATTGTTAACAGCAATCATAAAATACAATACAATACATTCATTTATCTGTTATGAAACTGTAATGAAGGTGATTCGTACGTAGAAATGAATAAAATACAACTTGATCACAATAAAATCGTAAATCTAATCTGATTTATAAGTAATACGATGCCATATTTTTAGAGTCTACAATTCTACAATATAGAGTAAACTGCATTGCAACATGTTTCGTTACAGAAATAATGTTTGGAATTAGATTCTGGAAAATGACGATTTGAAAATTTTAATTTGTTTCACAAAAATATATATACATTGTATATGAAACTTATAAACAAAATATAAAATGATACAAAAATTTTAATTTCGTTTTGTGAATTCTTCAAAATATTTGAAAGCTTTCTGATTGAGCTTATAATAATCACGTTTCAGAAAATTTTGCAATTATTCCCATAGGTTTTCTATATTGTATTCGTTTTTTTGCTTTGAAGGGTTTGATTAATGTTTACATTAATCAGACCCTTCACAGCAAAAAATTCATTTAGTTTACCGACGTATAACGGAATAATTTCAGCTTCTCAAACACAATTGTAGATGACAGAAACTTTATTAAATGACTGTAAATATAATAATCAGCGGTAACCGTTTCTTATATATATTTGTCAGTCTATGTAGATAAATATGATAAATCGCACTTATTTAATTAATCAAATTTACCGAACATTATGCACAATAGCCACACCAGAAAAAGAAATTTGATAAATAGTAAATTTTTGTCGAGTAACATTACGTTCGAAAGTAACAAAACCGAGAGTTAATTTGGGAACTCAATCTCCAGTTAAACAGTTAATTTATTGAAATTTATCAAAATATTTCTTTTCTAAATAATGCCCGGAATGTATTTCAACTGTACAAAAATTTCGTTCATGACATTTTAAAAAATATGTTTTTATTATGTTTATATTCGCAGAACACGGTTTCGAAAACAACATAGAAAATATCAATTATAGAAACGGCGACATCCATCCAAAGAATAATGTGTCCAGCCCATCGGATTAATACAATCGAAAAAATACAAGGTAAGACGTTATTTTAGTTCTGTTTGTAAGATATTTTATGTAATGTTTTAAAAATTGTATATATAGGGGAGACCGGGGCAAGATCGGCATGTTAAGTTTACTTAAATTTTGTGTAATAAATACTGCTGTAAACTGAAAAAAAGCTTTGCATATTGTCTATTGAAATGTTTTCTTACTATAGAACTGGTTAAAATCAGTTTGGATATAAAAATAATTAAAATAATTATAACTTTACAAGAAGAGAGAAATTGACGAAGTTGCCCCGGGTATAGGGGCAAGATCGGCAACTTCTCTCTTTTTGTAAAGTTGTAATTATTTTAATTATTTTTATTAAAGTTGCCCCTGGTATAGGGGCAACAGTAATGGGGCAAGATAGGCACGTATATAAAATTATGTTATTAACAATGTATAAGTTGGAATTCACTATTAAAACAAAGAAATACAAATCCAACACCCATTTAATATTATTACAACGAAATGCAAGTTCAAAGACATATATACATGAATAACAAATGCAAACATGTTTTCATTTATCATCTGTTTGATTTTTATCCTTTGCTTCTAATGTGGCTTTATGTTGCCGATCTTACCCCGCTAGTCATGATTTCGAAACATTAAGTACAACCCTGAGAACAGAATGCCAAGCCACGATCTGGCCACGTGAATAAGTTGAAGTTACATCCTTCTAACAGGAAAAGTAACTTTCGTTATCATGGAATTATAACAAAACCTGCCAATTCAATATAAATGGAAAAAAAATATTATATGGAATTGAACGAAAATGAAAATTTGCTTGATAATTCAACTACGCTTGTTGGAGAACAATAAAAACACTACACTCAACAAGCCACCAATAAAACTCAACTGCCTAACCTATAACCAAAGTCTCTTTTTATAAAAAAAGCGCTTGACAAACTTGCCCCGCATGCCGAAGTTGCCCCGGTCTCCCCTATTTGTTAGTTGACTGATGAGGGGCTTTATGCCCGAAACATGCTGTTGTCACGTATCAACTAAAATGATGGAAATAAAGCCAAGTGTTTATTTATAACTCAATGTGAGTTCGAAATCCAAATATGTTTTTATTTACATATAAGAATTTAAAAAAAAATTAAACGCTGAAAATAACAGAAAATTCGAATTTTGTTACTAAGATCAATTTCTCACAGGAATCACAGGAAAGAGAACGACTAACTAGAAGTAAGTCGCATACTTCTATTATTCAGCAGAAGGAGATTCGAGACGTTACAAGTTGAAGAGGCTTTTCCTTCAAGTTATTTCACCGGTAAACAATACTTGATAAATAAATAAAAAAGACAACGTAATAAGATAATTTCAAATAATTTTTTTGGGGGCCAAATTATCAAAAACATTTTTATTATTTGTGCTTGATATAAATATTCAAATATTAGTAACTTCTGATCAAATTTCTATTTAATAAACAGCGTTTAAAGAACTAAATATCAATAAAATTTTGAATGAAAATTTGTTAGACTTATAATATTTATTACAAATATACAATAATTTTTCACAAAATATGTCGAATAAATAGCCACAGCTTTTTAATGAAAGAACCCACAGGATGCCAGCCGTTTAAGCACTCTATACTATGTGTTTTAACATAAGAATAAACAAAAAATTTCACCTGGAGTAAACAAAATAATAGTAGTTTCACAGAGAATTTACTTACACACACATATACAGTTTAAGCCTATATATTGAAAAACACTAAGATCTTTCTTTATAAACTTTCCTTATATAGTACATTCTGAGTAAACACTGTACTGTCTTTTAAAAGATTTCCTTGTCGTCCTCGTTTAGTAATAGACACTTTAATATTGTTCGGATAGTTGACGTTCTGATTTCTCTTCTGTACTCCTTGACATAACAATGTCTTAATTCCACGTTGATAAAACAAAGATAAACTGAACTCTTTTTTTATACTCGTTAGATCGTTACTTCCGCCTACATAAAATTAGAACGATTTGTAAAATATTTTATTTTTTTACAAGTGACACAATGATGCTATTTTTTTAAAGTTTAAATTTTAATTTTAATGCAGTTAGTTTAAAATACCGCATGTGCCAAAAATTGTAGCATTAAAAAAATTTCTTTTTCCTGCACGAACGTTACGTGTTCATTAACATCACTGCAACGTAAGATAATTCAGTGATACAAAATCGACATAACGTTTGTTCTATAGCTAAAATTTATACAAAATAAATAGCCCTTACTTTCTCTCAGAAAATAAAATGAATATAACTAAAAGTTTCTCTGGATTAAACAAAAGTCACACACACAATCATACAGTCTACGTCTTTTAGGTTAGCAATTCGTAATTCTATCAAGAATTGAATTTTTCACGTATTTTTTCACAATTTCACATCAAATCTAAAGTTTTAATGAAATATACCAGATCAAAATTACAAAATTTTTAAAAGTATTTTAAAATCAATTGTATACAATTTTGAAATATGTGGCTAATAATGATGTATGCGCACATTAATATCATTTAAAATAACGTTAAAATTTTGTCATTAAGTTTTTTTCATATAAATTTCCATGATTGAAATCGTCTTCCTTAATATTTTCAGTACTTAATTGAATAAATGCCGTTCGTTGATTGTATATTTAATTAGTGTGTTACAATATTTTAAACATTTGTATTAAGTACGAATAATTAAATTTATTTCGATAATGTGCCGAATAAAGAAAATGTAATTAAAATTTTTTTTGATTAATCTTCTTATCGTGTTGATATTTCTTCATTTATTTAAGAATTATTGTTGAGAAGAAGGCTTATCCTTATGAAAAGGCTGCTGGTCAGCCTCTACCATCTCTAATTTCTTTTTCTTCGATCCTCCTTCTCTGGCTGCTTGTGCTTCTTCGTTGTCTCTTTTTTCTGATTCCTGTAAGAAGAAATATCATTGTGATAAAATTAGAATTTTTGTATTAATTTTAATGTTTTATTTTGTTAAAATTCTTATACTTAAATACAAATATTTTTAAAAAAATTTCATAAATGAAATTTTCTTTCATCAAAATATTTTCTGAGCATTATTACATATAAAAATTGTTTACAAATTTCATAAATATCATAAAATTCTCGTCTTTTCTCTGTTGTAATAAAATGTGTTGTAGACGTAATTTATAATAAAATGAAGTAATAATGTATTGTATTTTATTAATATTAAAAAGATTTAGTAAATAGAAGAAAACTACGAATAATCTGTTTCAGCTTACTATTAAAATTATGTGTAGAAAAACTCCGAAATATTACATTAAAATAGTATACAACTTTAATAATTTTTACTGTTTATTCAACTATAATAAACATCGTGACATTTTTAAGTAAATAATTTTTTTTTTATTTTGATTCGTTTTGCAAAGGATGAAATTATATTTTTCTCCAAGAGTACCTTTGTACTCCATACTTCGCGAAATCGATGTTTTACTTTTTCACTCACGAAGAGTCTAGGATATGTACCAAGTATCACTCTGTATATTCTGTTTAGTCACATACACAAATAGTTTTATGGTATACAGCTGTAAAAAATGTCCCTTATTTGTTCCCAAGTGATAACACTCGGGAATTTTAGCAGCTAATATTACAGCCAATATATATAACGGATCTCTTCATATCCTGTTCATATCTCTTGTTCTTACATTACTGCATTCTGTATTTTCGGTATTGCGAACTTCAGCTGCGATATTTTTTCAATTTCGTGGCTTAAACTTCTAATTTTTTCAATTTCGTGGCTTACACTTCTAATTTTTTCAATTTCGTGCCTGATCTTCTAACACTTCATTCGCATTTGCTCGCTTCTTCTCAATATCTTTCTGTTTTTGCAGTAGAAACACTAATCACTTCCACACTACACTCTTTTTACATTGACGAATTAGGGATAGTCACATCAGGATTTGTGAATGACGGCTGTTCATTGTCAATAGTGTTTTTAAAATATATTCCTTGAATCTTTACAATTAGCAGTGACGTTGATCTAATAATTCAATTATTAGTTGAAGCTAATCTTCGGTGCAACTAGCATTATTAAGGAATGTTGTCTTCAGTCTAAAATTAAAGTTAAACCAACATGGTTACATCAGTCCTATTTAATTCCTCGATAATGTAATCTGTTCTTCATGAACTGCACAATTTTGTAACTCTAAAAAAATATTACTCGACGAGGCTTTACTATTTATTAAATTTGTTGCATTCGAATGGCGATTGTGCGTAATGTTAGGTAAATTTGATTAATTAATTAAGTACGATTTATCATATTTACCGATATGAACTGACACAAATGGTAAATTATATTTACCGCTGATTATGTGATTTACAGTCGTATAATTAAGTTTCTTTCTTTTACGATATTGTATGAGAGACAAACTATGGTTTGTTGTTAGGCCATTTACAATGATTTTTCTGCTGTAAATGTCTGAATAAAGTTTATATAAATCATTTGCGATTATGCCACTATCTCAGCTAAATAAAATACTTGATTCGAAGTTAATCAACGAACCATTAATTACACTAATTATGTTACAAGAATTTCATAGATTCGAACAGTTAATTGTAAACTGTTAAATTTAAATCATAAACCAAAATGTACAATTCTATTTAATTAAAACATGAATTCTTAAAAACACAATGCGACGTATTAGCTTGTAAAACAAAAAGGAAGCAAAAGAAGCGCCGACCTCGCTAATTTAATTCAAAGGTTGTCCAGTTGTAAACAACATGCAAGGTGAAGTAATCAAGTGGGTGACACCATCAACCGATCCAAGCTTACCTGGGTTACAGCTCTTTGCAATGAAGATCTGTAATTGGTCTGGATTCCTGCCCAAAAAGTCCTTAAGTTAGAGAGCGAGCAGGAGAAAGGGTAAGAAAGTGCTCTGATCTGGTAACAGGGAAGTCTCATACACTTGAAAAGTTTGCTGAGGTTAGAGAGAAAGAGAGAGAGAGAGTATACTCCCCTATCTCTCTCTCTCTCTTTCTGCGGGATATCTCAGGGACAGCTAAATGCTGAAACCGGACGAACCGCGGAGTAGAGCAAATGTACAGGCTGACGAGGACCTCTCCTAAACTTAATCGTTCTCGAAATCCAAACTAGTACGTGAAGCACCACGCTTTGAGTATCCTGTGTTTTCTGTATTTCCCAACTCGTGTAGACTATATATATTTTGTAAATAAACTGTACATACTGTCTGTCTTGATTGTGGAAGTGAACTTTCATCGAGCCTACATCAGAACAATCTCTATTCGTACTAAATGCGCGAACCAACTCCAGAAGATGGAGTTTACGAGGTAAGTTCACTCAATTAAAACCTGAATTCTTAAAAGTGCAATTTATTTCTAAAGAATGAATAGAATAAGTACCGTTGACGTGGAAGGAATGTCTTCAATATGACACTGTTTATGTTCTAACCATTTCTCATTCGAGCGAGTGCTGAAGGAACATAAGTGACATTGAAATACTATTACCGACAATCTAGGTTTATCGTCTTTGTAGTCTGCTTTACATTGTTCATCGTCCTTGTTGTCTTTATTTGAATTTCGTTGTGCGGACAATATTTTATTAGAAGACGTCTTCAAAAATTCTCTTCTTCACTCTGTTGTTCAGATTGCTTGAAAAAAAATTATCAATGATGAGCAAACCAGCAAAACAGTTTTATATTATTTCTGCATTAAAGCGAAAAACTGTAATTATTAAAATTATATAATTCTTATATATACATATTACATAGTTATAGTTTATCATACTGGATCTATGGTAATGGATATATTTAGGATAGTTCTAATTTGACACGATAATCTATTTTTTTATCTTTGTTTTCGTTATTAACTTAACCTAACATGGGAAAAGGAATCTAAACCAATCGGAACCCTTAATTCGCTGAAATACTATTTAAACTGTGTACTCAAAGACAGTGGAATTTTTCCTAAATTCTTCAGCTTATTCGCTTCCTGCTTTCTCCTTTCGCTTTTGCTTAAAGTTAGTGCAAGTTCTAATATTTTGTTATCGGGTCGTGTGTTACGGCTACAGAGACGAATTACCTTGAACTATTTCCAGCGCATTTCACCTAAAGATACAGCGAAGAGTCTTTAGGTCACTGTGTCTTGTGAGTAGACACAGAGACCGTTACTTTCTCATTTAGGCGCGAGCAGTCGCGTCTGTGGGTTGGACTCGGGATAGAGACCGCTTGAGAAAGTGCACCCAACACAATTGTACCAATAACAAAATTCGCTTATTAAAGTAGTTCTACAAAAATGTATTTTCCCTAAAGTTTTTTCGCAAGAACCGAGTTGAAGAGAGAGAGCTTACCTAACAACGCGGGTCGTTATAAACACCTGAAGCACGGTGTACGGATTTCCAGATGTCTGTGGAGTTGTTGGGGAGCCTAGAAAATGTCTCTGATGTTTTGGATGGCGGTTAAAGTCTATCGAAAGTTGAGCTCCGTTAGTTCTTCATAGGTGTTCCGCAGAAACACAGGATATTCGGGAGGAGCGCTCGGCGACGCACGTTGATGATAAATCCTTTCGGCTGGCACACAGGGAATACTCTCGATGACTCTTGACCCATTACTGTTCCTTGAGTTCTCCTCTTTATTTCCAAGTCATGTTGTCGTTTTTTACCAATAGTGAATTTTAAGTTGTAGTTCCCAGTGACACATTCTGAGTTCCCTGGGAAAGGTAACGACTTCAGGAGGAGAAATGCACTCATCCTCTGGTAATAAAATGGAATTTTTTTTCTCTGAGATTTAAATAAATTTCTTTTTCAAAACGAAAAATGAATTTCTTTTCGTAAAATTTTTGAATAAAATTGTGGGCTCCTTTCCAAGTCCGACCTTTCACATACTTATTGATTTATCTCTTATAAAATGGAGTAAACGTTTGCTATGTTGGGCGTTTTGGAAAATCCCTTTTGAGTGTTCAACAGTACACCAGCAAACATTCTAAAATTCCACTGGCCTTGATAATTTTTTGCCAATGTAGAGATGTTTTGATTGCAACGCAGCATGTGTTCGTCACTGACAGCCTTACCAAAATTGTCGGTAAGAATCTTAGGTGGCATCCACGACATGCATTTTAAGTGACATATTTCATACTGTATCCTTATAAAATTGTAAAGGTTCATTCACAATTTCGCAGTAATTTGGAAGTTTCTGATTACCCAAGAAATTTTGTGCAACATCTTCGATTGACTTTGATTTTGACTTTTGAACCGCGCTTAACAATCTTTCAAGTTTTTCGTTTTTAATTAAAGTACTTATTTGTAAACCAACGAAAATTCCAGATTTGATTTCAGCATCAGTTATATAGAGAAATTTTTCCATCAAATAATGATATCTAGCATTGTTTACGATCATTACATTGATAAAGTTTTTGAATAGTCTTAACTTTACATGAAGTGGAGGTAGAAGAACCATGTAACCATTGACTAATGATGCATAACGATTTTATTCTGGCCAAAAATAAGCATTTCAGTCGTTGGCCATTCCTTCTTGAAGTAATGATTTTTCTTGTCTCTGCTGTCCCACCCACACAAGAAGCATTTAAATTTAGTATAGTCAATTAATAATGCAACCATTTTTAAATCACAACATGTGATTCAATTGTACTTTTGGTAATGACTTTTTTTAAAGCACGACTTTCATATTTTCATAGCTTTTTTATTTTTTTAAATAAGCTAATGGCACAGAAGTAAATTTTTTTCTATTGGATAAAAGGACAGCCTTAAAACTAATTTTAGACGAATCAATGAAAAGTCTCTATTCTGTGGTACTCTGTTTATTATCAAGTGCATTCACCAGAGCACTTGTATTATTGCAATAAATTAAACCACTTTCTTTACAATACTAATGTTGAAAACCATCTTGACGATTATGAAAAGTTGTTCGATGAAATAAATGACAACCGTTTAGTGGAGAAACTAAAAGTTCAGCCTCTATTTTAGACACGATTAGATGCCTAAGAAATTCATTTAGCTCACCTCGAGTTAATAAGTGGAGTAAAGGCGTTAATTTCCGGCTATAGGTTTCTTATATGAAAACGTTCGAAATTTTATTTTATACAATTCCCCGAATTTTTAAAATGTCATTTTGATACACCCTGTGTATGAGCCATCGAATAACATCACTCCTTGCCACCTCGTGCTGAAACTAGAAACTTACGTTACTGAAACCGGACGTTTCCAGTGACCGATAAGTGACTGCTCGTCGGAGAAAGAGCCGAATTAGTGCTGGACTCTCCATATAAAAAGAAGAAGTTGAGATTTTTCAAATAATTTCAAGTAATTATTGTAAGCCTTTTAAATGTTTCGGTGCCCCACATTTTACATACTCACCCACATCACTCATCCATTTCAACCCAGAGACGAAAAATCTAACCCAATCCGATAAAACTGGAAAACTAAATGAAAACTTTTCTTGGCACACATATCAAAATACCTTACTTTAATAGAATATTTTATGCTGTTACTTTTTAACAAGAATTATCCTGTTAATTAGGAAAAAACTTATTTTCTGGGAGTATCGAATGAAACAAATATACGTGTTTAAAATATATGCGATGAATGAATACTGAAACCATGTGTGTCCGTTAAATCAGTAAACTTATTATTATACTTATATACTTACTTCGGAGCAAGATAGAGCTTTCTTTTTCGGATGGAGCTTTTTCACGTGTCTGTTTAAACTACTTTTGGTAGTGAAAGTGCCGTTGCAAAAATTACACGAGAATGGCCGTTCTCCAGTGTGCGTTCTAATGTGAGCCTTTAAAGCAGCAGGAGACTGACAAACTTTTTCGCAGATGATACATTTACAACTCATTAACTTCGGATCGTTTAATGGAATCTAATTATTTAAAAAAGTTTTAGTTTATTGTTAACAATATATAAAAACTCAAAACGTAAGTCATTAAATACAAACACTTTATGATAAAGCTTTTTAAACATGCATTTCAACGACTTATTTTATTGTGATGAGTTGTAATTTAAACTAAAAACTTTTGTGTAATTTTTATTAAAATCTGTGTTATAAAATTATTTTTAAAAAATGCGTCTAACAAGGTTATGCAGAGTAATTGGCTTAAGATCTTATTATTAACATTAAAAATTGAACATATGCTTATAAGAATCAGCCGTACACTAGGTGTTCAGCCGGCAGAAAAGAGGGTAAGAGAAAATGTAGGGGCAGAAGGAGGGACAGGAGCTAGACAGTATAGAAAGATAGGATCCCTCTGAACGGCGTACTGTACATATGGCTACAGTACCCTCAATGTTTGATGTTGACGTGCAGTTTTTAGGCTGCAAAGCCGTAGTGTTCCGAAAGGTCTAAGAGGAATCCCGAGTGTAGCGAACACCAATAATTGAGTACCGCCACGAATAGCTAAGTGTAAAAGTTAGTGCCAAGTGGCTGTTAGTAGGAAGACTTATATCTATTAAATACTGATAAAATTGAACGTGATCGCGAATCTTAATACTACTGACAGCTAGACAGACAGCGTGAAAAGCAAACGAACACAATGACGAACTAGACGAGACGAACGAAATGGGAAAGGCAAACAAGCAAGACACGAAAATTTTGTCGTTTTATTTTTATTAATTAAATAATTTATTATACATTAACTTACTAACTAAACTAACTTACTATAACCTAAGACGAACCTAACAAGATGACTAAAGCTAAGAAGCGCTAATCTATTTTAATGTAAAAATTTAACAAGAAACCAAGCTAAGATTCCCGAATCTATCTTACAACTAGGACCAACCAAATTTAATCTGAAGAGATAAAGAAACATTAAAATACAAAGTTGAATGGCAATTATATACCTTCTGTTAAAATAAAGCAAAGGAAAACTGATTGATGGTTTGCACGAATGGCTTCTAAAACACTTACTCCAGAAGCCAACCATGCTTTCGGAGTGATTGCTGTCAGGAGCCCCACAAAGAGTGATTTACGTTCTGTTATAAATTTCTTTGCATCAACTATCGAAATATAAGAATAATAATATAAAAACTTTTCGTAATATTTACGTTTGAGAAAACTTGGTTAGAATGAAGTACGAACGCGTGTTGTTTCAACTCATTTTTCCGTTTGAAGCTTTCTTCACAGCCATTGTAATTGCACTTGAATGGCTTTTCATTCGAATGCACTTTCATGTGAAATGTTAAATTGCTGTTAGTCGTAAAGCTTTTTTCGCACAAATTGCATTTAAACGGCCTTTCACCCGTATGAGATCGCATGTGTATTTGGAAATCCTGTTCACGAACAAATGTCTTCCCACATCTCGGGCATAGATGTTTTCTCTCCTTTTAAAATAATTCGTTGAATAAATATTGAATAAATATAAATAATTAGTGAAAAACGGAAATAAAAATTATTCACGATAATATAGGGGAGATCGGGGCAAGATCGGCATGTTAAGCTTTACTTAAATTTTGTGTAATAAATACTGCTGTAAACTGAAAAAAAAGCTTTGCATATTGTCTATTGGAATGTTACCTTACTATAGAACTGGTTAAAATCAGTTTGGAAATAAAAATAATTAAAATAATTACAACTTTACAAGAAGAGAGAAATTGACGAAGTTGCCCCGGGTATAGGGGCAAGATCGGCAACTTCTCTCTTTTTGTAAAGTTGTAATTATTTTAATTATTTTTATTAAAGTTGCCCCTGGTATAGGGGCAACAGTAATGGGGCAAGATAGGCACGTATATAAAATTATGTTATTAACAATGTATAAGTTGGAATTCACTATTAAAACAAAGAAATACAAATCCAACACCCATTTAATATTATTACAACGAAATGCAAGTTCAAAGACATATATACATGAATAACAAATGCAAACATGTTTTCATTTATCATCTGTTTGATTTTTATCCTTTGCTTCTAATGTGGCTTTATGTTGCCGATCTTACCCCGCTAGTCATGATTTCGAAACATTAAGTACAACCCTGAGAACAGAATGCCAAGCCACGATCTGGCCACGTGAATAAGTTGAAGTTACATCCTTCTAACAGGAAAAGTAACTTTCGTTATCATGGAATTATAACAAAACCTGCCAATTCAATATAAATGGAAAAAAAATATTATATGGAATTGAACGAAAATGAAAATTTGCTTGATAATTCAACTACGCTTGTTGGAGAACAATAAAAACACTACACTCAACAAGCCACCAATAAAACTCAACTGCCTAACCTATAACCAAAGTCTCCTTTTAATTTGTTTTTTAAAAAAAGCGCTTGACAAACTTGCCCCGCATGCCGAAGTTGCCCCGATCTCCCCTAAATCGCGTCGTTGACTGATCATATCCCAATGAACATAATTTTTAATTGACGAATAGTTTGTTTTTCTAGGGGTGAAGACGAGAAAGCTTTCCAGTCGATGGCGGAGTGTGTTTTGTCTACAAAAAATCGAACATTTTTTCATATTATTTGCTGTTTTATTTAGTATATTATGAAATGAATACATATTATTTGAGTATATATAGTACATATTATTTGAGTGCATTATAAAATAATAATTGAGTACATTTACAAAATTAATTTTCGTTACAATCTCCAAAATACACCATTCACCTCGCGGAGTAATAAAAACTTTAACTTATCTGAAAACTTACAACAAATTTGTGATTAAAATTTAATTTTTATCAAAAATATTTTAAATTATCGCTCACTTCGAGAAGTAATAAAACTTATCTGAAAAATTACTTACAACAAATTTATATGAAACAAATTAATTTTGTTATTAGTATATAAATAAATATTATCACTCACTTCGAGGAGTAATAACTTATCTAAAAAATTACTTATAAAAATTTTATCATATAATTAAAACATATATTAAAATTTATATGATTTAAAAATAAATTTTGTGGTTAGTATGTGTCATATTAATTTTGTGATTAGTGTATTATATGTATACTACTGATGTCAATGGACAAAAGGGTAGCTACCAGAGTGAAGGGCGGTCAAGCACATCCTACCGCTGTAGACACTTTAGTTCAAATTTCCGGCTATAGGTTCCATATATCAAAACGTTCAAAATTTCATTCTCTATAGTCCCACAAATTTTTAAAACGTCATTCTGATACAACCTGTATAATAATTAATCACAAACTATTTCACTTCAAAAGTAGTTCTAGGGATCACTGACCATCTGACAAAAACGAATATGGCAATGGTACACTACGTTTAGAATTGCATACATTTTGCTGAAATAACAGTCTGGTCAGCTTTCACTGACGTTTCCTTTCGCCCGTTAATCAATAAGCACCGGGTATGAAATATAATACAGTATTTACTTTGGCAAAAGATAAACAATTTCTGAAAGATTATAAAACAGAACTTTTATAGAAAAAATAACATTATACATATTTCGTTTCTTCAAAGAATTGCTGGTGGTGAAATATTGCTTATCACTTAATGCCTTTGATAGGTTCTTGGAAATTATGATGTAAACGAAACCATGTATGACGGCACCAATTTTACTATAAGTTAAACCATATAAACAAGCTATAATGTGCTAAATATTATTCATATTGAATGGTGTTTGCTACTTCTAGCATAAAATTTACACATCGTACAATCAATTTTACTATATATAAAGAAAATTCGACAATAATAATAAACAGAAACAACTATACAAATAAAGAAACGAGTGCATTTATCAATGAATGCAAACGTACAATACTATTCTTAAAGAAGCTAAGCGAGGTCTTAATCTATTTTAAAAATAGATTTAATTGAAGATGTAAAATATAATTCGAACTTTACCATTTTCAGGTTCGATTTAAAAGAAATTGGAAAATATGGCAAAGTCATGTCTTTCTACGCCTTGCATTTTGTAAATGATTTTAAGAAGTTGTTTTCTACTGTTTTTTCATTAATGAAGCCAGGAGGATATTTTTTCTTCGTTTTTATTAGAAAATGTCCTATGTTTTCCATCGTACGGGAGCTAAGTACCCACCAAGAATGGATGAAGTATATAAAGGTATTTGTACGTTTGTATAAAATTAGTATAAACTACATTTTTACAACTATTTCGACTAGAAAGTGGTTTGAGTCACTCGGTGCTCTCCTGTAGCATTTTCTTGGAGTGAGTTTCTGTTATTTGACTAAACGGATGTAGTATATTTAGTGTGTATCGTACGATACCATCCGGGAATAGCCATGCTTATTTGGCTGCAATTTTCAAATTACAGACATATACATTCTTTTCGTTGTTTGTCTGTCTCTCTGTCCTTCGAGAGCGGAGTTAGATCTCTTGAGAGATCTCTGTACTTGGAATTTGAGACTTGATACGGAAAGTTTAGGAACTGGACATCCGATTAACTATGTACGAACTAACAATTTGGACTGGAGTTCATGTAAATTTTCAAATTAAAAGATGATTAAAAATTGCATCTTGCATTGTGATCATGTCACAATAAACAATTATTATTCGTTCATATATATATTTTGATGGAAAGAGGGATGANAAAAATATTATATGGAATTGAACGAAAATGAAAATTTGCTTGATAATTCAACTACGCTTGTTGGAGAACAATAAAAACACTACACTCAACAAGCCACCAATAAAACTCAACTGCCTAACCTATAACCAAAGTCTTCTTTTAATTTGTTTTTTTAAAAAAAGCGCTTGACAAACTTGCCCCGCATGCCGAAGTTGCCCCGATCTCCCCTAAATCATTGTTATGTATTACAGTATTATGTTAATATTTTTATAATATGTGTTCTATCTTCGATATAAAATTAAAATTCAAAGTTTATGTTATTTTGTAAATTTTCAAATAAAACAGTTTGAAAAATTTAAAGTATAATATGCACATGTAATGAAAGTTTTCACTTACCATTATTATTTCACTTCTTTTAATTTTCTTATTAAATTTTGTTTTTTAATTCAAAGTCGAAATTTTGTTAAAATAGAAAACAACAATGCACCGAAATAATGTATTTTCTCCATTGTCATGTTTTGATAATATTAAGCATGCATAATTGCGCGTGTTTCTGAATCTAAGAATAATTGCAAAACAGAACGATATAATAGATTGTCTATTAATGAAATGCATGTGAGGAAACTAACAGAATAACGCTATGACTTTTGTTTCTTGTTTAACTTATTTTTGAATTATTATTATTTTGCTTTTTCTTCCCTATACTCTGGAATAGTAAAAGCGCGGTTTGATAATACTCAATAGAAGTGTATGAGTTTACAAGAATGGAAATGCCTACAATTTTCGGGAAATTTGCACTGCCCAAATAAGGAATGTATTCAAAATTATCTTTTTACTTTCTTTTTTAAATTATTAACGTTATTATTATTTATATATGACACTGTGGCCATAAGCGTATTACAAGTATCTAAGACAAATATATAAATACACTATAACAAATCCACAAAAAAAATAATGACAATAAAACAAAAATAAAACAATCAACATACAAAATCGATCATGATTGAAGCTGCTGATACCATCTTTAAACTGTTTGTAAGTTTTCTCACGTTTCTGTTTTTTTTTTTTTTTTTTAGTCAATTCCAATTGTATAGCATTAGAGAAATAGCACAGTTCTTTAGTTCAGAGCATCTAATATTCAAATGGAAATGCCGGGAATTCGGACGGACGAAGTCTTTATCGTGATTCATTTAGGGTCATTCTTTTGCTACTCCAATGCCCACGTTGGGTGACGATGATTGTTGCTCCAATCCGCGATTTTGCCTTAGTTTTTCTCGGTGAGTAGGTTTTGGAACCTGTGTGACTCACAAAAGAAGTACCGTCTGTGTGAAAAGATTATGAAGTTCTTTAACTATATCCATGTCATGGAAAATTTGTCTTTTATTGTTTATGATAAAATGAAAATCGTTAAACTATCTACAAAGATATATATATATATATATATATATATATTTGTGAACCATATCAACTAAGCTTCAGAAATCTGATAAAATATATGCCTGCAAATCATTGCTCAAACATAATCAGATGTATTCCTTTTTGAACTAACTAATTACTGGTGGAAAAAAAAATACAGGATTCCAACTCAAATAACTATTTTAAATTCCATGACTTTTCCTGACCAACTTTATACAAATTCTGTGACCTTCACATCCCTTACAGTATAGCACAACAACAAAATGAAACAGCACTTGACTTATTATAAACAAATGCTATAAATTCATTTACATATGCACAAATTCCCTGACTTTTTGACAAATTTCCTGACTTTCCATGCTGTTTTTTCCTGACTTTTCAGTTATATAGAAACCCTGAAAATAGATTGTTTATGATAATGTGCAGCTTATAAATTGTGAAGAAAGTCAACTGACCCCTAGCAATGCAGTCAAAAGCCAGTTTACATCTGATAAAGGTTATGCTGAGCATATGGAAAAACGAGCTATGAATTGATATATCAAAATAAGACTATTAATACAGAAAAATACTGTTCCCAACTTAATAACCTGAAGGCAGCCATTGAAGAAAAACAGCCAGCATTAACAAGAAGAAAAAGCTGCTTTCCAGTATGACAATGCAAGACTGTATACATCTTTGACCATTGAGAAAAATTATTGGAATTTGGATGAAATGATTTGGATGTCATCCTCATATCTTGCAGTTTCTTATCACCAC
>NW_019384443.1:615469-618845 GCF_000671375.1 Centruroides sculpturatus
TGATAATTCAACTACGCTTGTTGGAGAACAATAAAAACACTACACTCAACAAGCCACCAATAAAACTCAACTGCCTAACCTATAACCAAAGTCTCCTTTTAATTTGTTTTTTAAAAAAAGCGCTTGACAAACTTGCCCCGCATGCCGAAGTTGCCCCGATCTCCCCTAAATCGCGTCGTTGACTGATCATATCCCAATGAACATAATTTTTAATTGACGAATAGTTTGTTTTTCTAGGGGTGAAGACGAGAAAGCTTTCCAGTCGATGGCGGAGTGTGTTTTGTCTACAAAAAATCGAACATTTTTTCATATTATTTGCTGTTTTATTTTGTATATTATGAAATGAATACATATTATTTGAGTATATATAGTACATATTATTTGAGTGCATTATAAAATAATAATTGAGTACATTTACAAAATTAATTTTCGTTACAATCTCCAAAATACACCATTCACCTCGCGGAGTAATAAAAACTTTAACTTATCTGAAAACTTACAACAAATTTGTGATTAAAATTTAATTTTTATCAAAAATATTTTAAATTATCGCTCACTTCGAGAAGTAATAAAACTTATCTGAAAAATTACTTACAACAAATTTATATGAAACAAATTAATTTTGTTATTAGTATATAAATAAATATTATCACTCACTTCGAGGAGTAATAACTTATCTAAAAAATTACTTATAAAAATTTTATCATATAATTAAAACATATATTAAAATTTATATGATTTAAAAATAAATTTTGTGGTTAGTATGTGTCATATTAATTTTGTGATTAGTGTATTATATGTATACTACTGATGTCAATGGACAAAAGGGTAGCTACCAGAGTGAAGGGCGGTCAAGCACATCCTACCGCTGTAGACACTTTAGTTCAAATTTCCGGCTATAGGTTCCATATATCAAAACGTTCAAAATTTCATTCTCTATAGTCCCACAAATTTTTAAAACGTCATTCTGATACAACCTGTATAATAATTAATCACAAACTATTTCACTTCAAAAGTAGTTCTAGGGATCACTGACCATCTGACAAAAACGAATATGGCAATGGTACACTACGTTTAGAATTGCATACATTTTGCTGAAATAACAGTCTGGTCAGCTTTCACTGACGTTTCCTTTCGCCCGTTAATCAATAAGAACCGGGTATGAAATATAATACAGTATTTACTTTGGCAAACGATACACAATTCCTGATAGATTATAAAACGAAACTTTTATAGAAAAAAAAAACATTATACGTATTTCGTTTCTTCAAAGAATCGCCGATGGTGAAATATTGCTTATAACTTAACGCCTTTAATAGGTTCTTCGAAATTATGACGTAAACGAAACCATGTACGACGACACCAATTTTACTGTAAACTAAACCATATAAACAAGCTATAATGCGTTAAATATTATTCATATTGAATGGTATTTGCTGCTTCTAGCATCAAATTTTCACTTCGTCTAATCAATTGTACTACTTATAAAGAAAATTCGACAATAATAATAAACAGAAACGACTATACAAATGAAGAAACGAGTGCATTTATCGATGAATGCAAATGTACAGTACTATTTTTAAAGAAGCTAAGCGAGGTCTCGATCTATTTTAAAAATAGATTTAATTGAAGATGTAAAATATAATTCGAACTTTACCATTTTCAGGTTCGATTTAAAAGAAATTGGAAAATATGACAAAGTCGTGTCTTTCTACGCCTTGCATTTTGTAAATGATTTTCAGAAGTTGTTTTCTGCTGTTTCCTCATTAATGAAGCCAGGAGGATATTTCTTCTTCGTTCTTATTACAAAATGTCCTGTGTTTTCCATCCTACGGGAGCTAAGTACCCACCAAGAATGGATGAAGTATATAAAGGTATTCATACGTTTGTATACTACATTCCTACAACTATTTCGACTAGAAAGTGGTTTGAGTCACTTTGTGCTCTTCTGTAGCGTTTTGTTGAGGTGAGTTTTGTTATTTGACTAAACGGTTGTAGTATACAGTCGACCTCCTTATAACACGGGTTCCTATAGTTCGGATTCCTATATCGCGGCGAAAAAATTGCGACAGTATTCGTACAAATACTTTAAAAAACTCCTATAATTCAATAAAACATCATTGCCGACTCGTGTCGCGACAGGATTGGTCGAATCTAGACCAATAGCGGATATTGTACGAACCGTTGAGTGTAAACGAGCAGCGGATCTACCAAAAACCATTTATTATTTAACGTCCATAAAAATTATATTTATATTAATGATGTCTCTAAAGTTCAGCGAACTTTTCGCAAAAAAAATAATTTATCAGGAAGCACGCGAGCGCCATTCGATGACAATTTCCACGAAGATGACAATCTCCACGACGAAAACAAGCTTAAGTAATGGCGACGTCGAACGGTGCACACTCGGTAAGTAATCTTACAATTTTTTGTTTATAGCATAGTTTAAATGGATTATTTCCCCCCAAAAAAGAATACGTATTTTGAAAATGTTGAGTCATATTAGTCTTGAATCGATTAATTTTATGGAAGAAAACCTTTCAAACAGCCGTAGACCCTAAACTGCATACGTGCCGGGCTGTGACTGGCAAGGTCTCCTAAAACATCAATTTCATAAAGCACGGAACGTATCTACCGTGTTATGGGGGAGTCGACTGTATTTCGTGTGTATCATGCGATACCATCCGAAAATAGCCATGCTTATTTAGCTGCAATTTTCAAATTACAGACATATACATTCTTTCCGTCGTTTGTCTGTCTCTCTGTTCTTCGTTAACCTCAAGAGCGGAGTTAGAGACTTGGAATTTGAGACTAGATACGGAATGTTTAGAAACCGGACATCCCATTAACTATGTAAGAACTAATGATTTGGACAAGAGTTCACGTAAATTTTCAAATTAAAAGATGATTAAAAATTGCATCTCGCATTGTGATCATGTCACAATAAACAATTATTACTCGTTCATATAGATATTTTGCTGAAAAGAGGGACGAACTAACTTTCCTGCTGACGCAACAAAGTTTGTTCGACCCTCTCTATTTATATTAGTGTCTTGTCATGCTCCATCCTTCGTATCGTTTTCTATTAATGCGCATATTTTAAATCATTCTGGTCTAGATTTTTACTTTTATAATTTGACTCTAATGTATTTAAATTATATTATTGAATCCCACAAAGGATTAAATACGCTATAAACAAACATTTGTGTATAATTACAGACCGACGAGATTCTTGCTTCGTTTGCATTAAACCAGAGCTGTAAGGACTTAGAAACTGAATTTAATAATTATCTTTCCAAGTTTAATTTGAAAGTAACAAAAAGTAAACTGGAAGTTAAGGACGTGACATTTTCTGACGAAAAGAACTTTTTAGGTA
>NW_019384443.1:620455-644951 GCF_000671375.1 Centruroides sculpturatus
GTTAATAACATAATTTTATATACGTGCCTATCTTGCCCCATTACTGTTGCCCCTATACCAGGGGCAACTTTAATAAAAATAATTAAAATAATTACAACTTTACAAAAAGAGAGAAGTTGCCGATCTTGCCCCTATACCCGGGGCAACTTCGTCAATTTCTCTCTTCTTGTAAAGTTGTAATTATTTTAATTATTTTTATTTCCAAACTGATTTTAACCAGTTCTATAGTAAGGTAACATTCCAATAGACAATATGCAAAGCTTTTTTTTCAGTTTACAGCAGTATTTATTACACAAAATTTAAGTAAAGCTTAACATGCCGATCTTGCCCCGGTCTCCCCTATATATTCGTTTGTAAGAATTTGGATGGATACGCATCTAAATTTCATAATTTATATCAAAATACATTAATAAAAATTTTAAACAAATTTAGCTTAAAGTTTTAAACTAAAAATGGTTACAAAACTTCAACATCCTGAAACATGCTCTCTATAACGCAACCTTTATTGAGAAATAAGGATGTTTTGCTTCCTTCCTCCACCTCGTATCTAAAATTTTCCCCAAACACCTGTCTGAATGACACAACTAAGCATCCTGTCAGATGATGCGCTTCTAACAAAAGATGGGAAAATATTCAATAATAAAAAGGCCGAGTGTTGTACTACTCGAGGAGTTTGCGACTCTATTGCCATGAATAGAAGAGGATAGTCCCCCTGTAACCCCTACAGGCCGTCCATAAAGTCATGATCCAGACAGGAGAGGAACTCTTCACAGCGACCGAGGTATTATTAGTTTAAATTGATTGTAAACTCTCTCTCGGGTTAAATAGATACCATAGGCAAGCAATAGTATAGATAATCCATGTATCTTCCACGTTCTCATTATTTACCTGTATTTTTGTTAATTTTGATTAAATTGTTGATTTTATATTAAATGACCTTCTTAGTCTACTATTTATGGACGTTGCACAACCCCATACAAAATCTTACCACTCGGATTCTGTTAGAATAAGCCATCCAGTGACAAAGTGAGCGGATCCAAAGGATCTGACGATTAGAGGGCCTTGATCCTCGTCCGTATTTTCACACGTATATGTATTTTCATAAAGAATACAAGAAAAAACGAGAATCACCCCTCTTATGATTTCCTTTATTCCTTCTTTCAATTTTATAAAATTTATGTATTAAGGAGTTAGATAGATGAAAACCGAGCGCATATATTAGGAACAAAGAATGGTAGTTTCCGATTAACTATATTCTAACTTCTGGTGCAATCGAAAGTCATATTATTTCAAACGTTTTCCTTGAAAAGAGTTAGATAGATGACCAACACGACTCTGTTGTTAAAAGAAAAGCATGATTTACAGAGGCAAGCCACTACTAATTTGAAGTGGAGAGTACACATTTTAAATTAAATACATTAAAAATATGATTAAAAATTGCAACCACATTGGTGTCACAGTAAATAATTCTTCCTTCGTTTAAGAATCTTAATTGAGTTTATTTCAAGTATAATAATTACTTTGATCATCAACAAACAACTCTACTAAACCCAATACATTGAAATACAAAAGCCAACCACTGCCGTGCGCTATGAGACTAATAACGGCTATAATCTATATCTATATCTATATCCTAGCAGGTGGGCCCGGCGTTGCTCGGGCGTAAGTAACGATAACTAAGATAAAGATTATTACGTTACAGTCAACCTTACCCGTTTTCACAGAATGCAAGAATTGGGTCCCCTTGTTTCCAGACTAATTAAAGAATTTTTAGATGGTTCTAAAAATATGTTCGATTTCCCGCAAAAACGAAAAAACTGCATCTGCGCCTGTAAATCTTGCACGTCGCTTTCTCTTAAGAATTTTATTGTTACTTAAAACTTCTATTGTTACTTAACACTTTCATTGTTGATGGAAGTGTTAAGCCTTAATCCTGTCTTGATCCCCGGGGGTAATTCTGAAAAATCCCTTCTTAGTGTGCGTTCTCGTGACGTACCCTGTGTACCAAATTTCAACTTTCAACTCTTAACCGTTTGGGCTTTGCGCTTATTATTATCATTTTTATTATCATCAACCCGTCTCGATTATACGGGGTGGGCCATCGAAAACGAAACGGCAGAGTTATCGTGTTCGTCCAAGCAAAACGCTCGGACAGGTCGATTTTATTCTCAAGGGGGACATCTTCTGCAATAAAGTTTGTGCGATTCTGAATACAACCAACAACAAAAAATTTTAAAAACTTATTTATTTTTTTAAAACTAAACAAACATTTATTTTGGGAAAAAAAGTAACACAAACTATTAACAAACATAAAAAGACCTTTTAAGCTGGACCGCGTATACAAGGAAAAAATATTTCCCATTGAGAATAAAATCGACCTGTCCGAGCGATTTGCTTGGACGAACACGATTACTCTGCCGTTTCGTTTTCGTTGGCCCACCCTGTATATTAAATATAAAATTGCTTGTTCTGACTGAATGACTCACTCACTAATTCATCATCGCCCAGAGCAAACCGCTGAACGTAAAGAGGTGAAATTTGGTACACAGTTAGGGTACGTCATGGAAACGCACACTAAAAAGGGATTTTTCGAAATTCCCCCGGGGGAAAGGGAGAGCATTAAGGCTTAACCGGAAAAACGGCTTCTACTGTACTATTTTAGATGCGATTTTTTGTTTTTATCTGAGTTGTAGAAGGGTATGCCATGGCAATGCACACTAAGAATGGATTTTTAGAAATTCCCCCGCGGGGGGAGAGAGGGAGAGCATTAAGTCTTAACCGGAAGAACGGCTCCTACTGAACTATTTTATCAATGGATGCGATTTTTTGTTTTATATGCGTTTTAGTAGGGTATGCCATGGCAATGCACACTAAGAAGAGATTTTTCGAAATTCCCCCTCGGGGGAGAGAAAGAGGATTTTGTCTTCATCGAGTACTTAGGTGTATTAAATTAATAACATTTCAGACATTGTTATAAATATTTTTATATATTTTGATTTTTTAACCAAATGTTCGAACTGTTTTAAATTCGAATTTGTTATTGCGTATTGGTTCGATTATAAAACGATTGTAAACTATCCAGAAAATTGATCAAATTGAATATAGTTCGTTTGATTCTCGGCAATTCTCATCATTCCCAGCGGTAGGTGTTATATAACAATTACTATGGTTGTTGAAATACTGAATATAAATGGGGTTTGCTTGCAAAATTCTCGCGGGCGAAGTCGCGGGTAACAGCTAGTATATATATAAAAATGGACGTGTTTGTCCCTATATTTCACTCTGCAGCCAAAACTACACATCACACATAAATGGTGTGTGTGTGTTAGTAGCCCCAAGTCTCCCATCGTGCACTATGGCGGTTGCGTCTCAATAGCTATAAGGGTGTGGGAGATATGGGGTTTAAATGTGGTTGAGTTCGAAAATGTGTAACAATGAAAGTGTCAATAATGGAAGTGTTAACAATGGATGTATTTAGTAACAAAGAAAGTGTTAAGAGAAAGCGGCGTGCAAGATTTACAGGCGCAGATGCGGTTTTTTTGCGTTTTTGCGGGAATTCAAACATATTTATAGACCCATGTAAAAATTCTCTAATTAGTCTGGAAACGGGAAACCTAATTCTTTTACTTTGTGAAAACGGGTAAGATTAACTATAATTTAATCTGAATCTTAAATGTTTTCGAATAGTCGAAAATATTCCGGAATAGTAAAGGACTGTGAATAGTGTGGATGGCTTTTGGAGACGTGTGACGCACATGCTTCAGTTGATTTTTCAGAAGTAAAAAGTGTACGAATAACAGAAAAAAGTAGAAAGTGAAAAGTGAATAATGAAGTGTGAAAAGTAAAAATATAAAAAAAACAATGCCAAAGTGTATGAAAGAATTTTTGCGGTCTCGATTCATATCTCAAAGGCAAAAGATGGCACAAAGAAATGAAACCAAGGAAGAAAGAAAAGTACCTCTAACATTGCTACGAGAAAATTATCAACGAAACAGAAATAATCCGACAAAACAACAACTTAAAAATTATAGGGACACATCGAATCAGAGAAAGATTATGTAGAGGAAGATAAACAGTCTTTTATGTAAAAAAAATACTATACTACATATAAATGCACAAACAAATAAAAACCCAGCGAAGCGGGTACTTGCAGCTAGTAATAATAATAAAAATCAAAATTATTTTATTAAAAATTATAATTACAGTATTAAATTAATTAAGAGATGGCGCCTAACGCCTTTCTTTAGTGTCAAATCATTTGGTAATTTATTATTATTATAGCCGTTGTTAGCCCGATAGCATACGGCAGTAATTCGCTTTGGTACTACTTTAATTATTTTTAACTTTATTCTATTTGACATCTTGCTCTTATATTTGATTTAAGTCAATGTCATTATTTAGATTTGAATGTTCAGCGAAAATGTTCACATAATTTCCATTCGGATTACACACACAAATTCATATGACCAATCATCTGATTTTCATATTATTTAATTAATCCAGAAATTATTTATCTTTTCTAGATTTTATTTTAAGTGTAATACCTAAAGTAATTTTCGAGAAAATGGAACCAGCAGTTAAGGTTCGCCTTTTGAAGCAGGCCAAGCCAATAATGCTCAAATATGGTTTTCCAGAGTCGGATGGTCAAATTTCATATCCTTACGAATTTTTGCAAGTGTTTGGAGTGAAGCAAATGTAAAGAAATATATAAGTATAATTTATATTCCGTGTTATTTGTACAGTCGACTCTATCAAATTTCATGCTGTTACAAGAGTCGATTATTTAATAAGTATTGTTTTTGGGTATAATTAATTTGGGAAGAAGTAAAATAATGTGACCCGTCTTATATAATAATAAAAATCATTTGTTATAATAAAAAGTATTCATTTTCATCCAAAAATAACTACATTGAGTCACACGTTTGCTTAAACGTTGAATAATCCTGGAGAGTATCCAGGGATGAAGTGCTTATGGTGCAGCAGTACCGCCTCAATGTCAAAGCAATCAGTTTTGTTATTGTTTTTTAAATGAAAATAAATATAACAACAGACATTGCATAACATCAATGCCAGAAAGTAATCGCATACAAACAAAATTTTAACTGATAATTCTGGAAAGAATAATTCGAACAGAAAACGATTACTCTTAAAAATCTCAAACTACAGGTGTTTCCTGGCTTCATTTTCGTCCATGTTCTAACGCAGTCAGACTTCAGGCTCCGAAATTAACAGAAATGTCGATATTTCAGTAGGCCTTATTTGTCGAACATTTCTAATTAGCTTATTGAAATTATCGATTATCCATTATCGATTTAACAATTTTAATAAGCTAATTAGAAATGTTAGACAAATAAGGCCTACTGAAATATTGACATTTCTGTTAATTTCGGAGCCTGAAGTCTGACTGCGTTAGAACATGGACGAAAATGAAGCCAGGAAACACCTGTAGTTTGAGATTTTTAAGAGTAATCGTTTTCTGTTCGAATTATTCTTTCCAGAATTATCAGTTAAAATTTTGTTTGTATGCGATTACTTTCTGGCATTGATGTTATGCAATGTCTGTTGTTATATTTATTTTCATTTAAAAAACAATAACAAAACTGATTGCTTTGACATTGAGGCGGTACTGCTGCACCATAAGCACTTCATCCCTGGATACTCTCCAGGATTATTCAACGTTTAAGCAAACGTGTGACTCAATGTAGTTATTTTTGGATGAAAATGAATACTTTTTATTATAACAAATGATTTTTATTATTATATAAGACGGGTCACATTATTTTACTTCTTCCCAAATTAATTATACCCAAAAACAATACTTATTAAATAATCGACTCTTGTAACAGCATGAAATTTGATAGAGTCGACTGTACAAATAACACGGAATATAAATTATACTTATATAT
This sequence comes from Centruroides sculpturatus, assembly GCF_000671375.1. Taxonomy (NCBI): domain Eukaryota; kingdom Metazoa; phylum Arthropoda; class Arachnida; order Scorpiones; family Buthidae; genus Centruroides; species Centruroides sculpturatus. Next base: position 626,362 of record NW_019384443.1, read on the forward strand.
TTCTTTACATTTGCTTCACTCCAAACACTTGCAAAAATTCGTAAGGATATGAAATTTGACCATCCGACTCTGGAAAACCATATTTGAGCATTATTGGCTTGGCCTGCTTCAAAAGGCGAACCTTAACTGCTGGTTCCATTTTCTCGAAAATTACTTTAGGTATTACACTTAAAATAAAATCTAGAAAAGATAAATAATTTCTGGATTAATTAAATAATATGAAAATCAGATGATTGGTCATATGAATTTGTGTGTGTAATCCGAATGGAAATTATGTGAACATTTTCGCTGAACATTCANTTTTTTGCATTTTTTGACATTTTAAAGTTCTTTGAGACCAAAAGTGTAAAAGTGTTTGGGGGTCATCTATTGACCGCCCAAGGTCTTGAAACGTACGTCCTACCATCGTTTACAAAATTAGTTTAGATAGCGATAGAGATAATAAACAGGAAAAAATACAAAAAAACTGTCAGTCAGGATCGAAGATCTCTGCACACGTATATACACAGTGTAAACAAACACAAACCTCAAATGAATCTATATCATATATCTGATCATTCAGATATTTTCAGAGAGATTCTTAGATAAGTCATACTCTTTTGCAGATTAAAAAATATTGCGATACAATAATTAGAAAATGATATATTATTTCGATACTGTTAACCTCACAATGGTATTCGAATGCCATACAAACTCTCCTATCGATTTGACACTGTCGATTTTACAATATAAATAAAACGTCTTTTATCAGTAATTTCATTTTTCTCTCGATAAGCAGGCGTAAAACAAACGTCAGACGTCATTATCAGAATTATATTCTTAAAGAGGAACTAAAATTTTTTCTACTGTATAAATATTTCGTTTAACTGAATCGACTATTAATTTACTATTACTATTAATTTTAATCAATATTGTGAGGAACCAGACCTAACGAATTTCGAGAGAAAATTCATTTTTCATTATTTTTTCTACTTAATTAAATCTCAGAGTAAAAAAACTTTTCCCATTTTAGTACCGGAAGATGAGTGCATTTCTTTTCCGCGGAGTTGTTTCCTTTCCCAGAGAACTTAGAATGTGTCACTGGGAACTAAAACAAAACAATTCCCTATTTGTGAAGAGTGATAACCTGTCTTGAAAGAATAAAAATAATTCAGGGAATAGAGGTCGACGAGAGTCCGAGAGAGTATTCCTGAGTGCCAACCGAAAGGATTTATCGTTGTCGCCCGCCCCGCCGCTCCTCCCGAACATCCTGTTTCTCCGGGAACACCTACGAAGAACCGACGGATTTTAACTTCCGATAGACTTTATTCGCTGTTCAAGACCCTAAAGACATTCTCAAAGACATTTTCCCGGTCTCTCCAGTGTCTCCACGACTATTTGGAATATCCAGTGAACCAGGTATTTATAACGACACGCGATGTCATGCAAATTCTTTCTCTCGATCGATTAGTCAATTTCCGTTACATTAAATTAGTTATGTTTGCTGTTAACCTCGTATCCGAGTGAATCACTTCCGATCCGTCTCTCAACCCTCCTCCATCCCTAATCCGATCGCCCGCGTACTGTACGTAATCACTCGCGCACATTCTAAAGTTCCGGTTTCTGTATCTATCCCGAAGACACAGTGGTATCGGTCCTGACGAGGTACCGACCCTCTAATTACAATATTGCAGGAACAGCTGGAGATTAGGATGAAGTACCAAGAAACATTGAAACTTCAGACATGATCCTATATAGAGATGTACAGTTTCCAACCATAAGATAGTCAGACGACGATATTTTACTGGATATTGGATAGAAGGAGTAAGTCTAGGAAGAGTAATCGAAAACATTCTCTTACCAATATGCGCAAAATTGAAGAAACTCGTTGCTATCGATGTAGATCCTAGTAGCATCGTGTATATCCAACAGACCTATTTTGCAGAAAAAGTCGTATATAAAACACAAAACATGCAAAAAAAATAAGTTGCTATTAACATTAATTTTACAAAAACAACAGCACATGAAATAATTGTAATAATTTAATGCAGCATTTTTCAAGTTTCGATGAAACACGAAGGATGAATAACATTGCGAATTTCCAAGCAAATTGACTCTTCTTTGGTTTTGGAAAGTAATTTTCTTATAAATATTCAATGAATTATTCAGCACAAATTTGTATACTGACAATAATGAATTGCAGATTATAACTTATAAAACTAACATTGAAACATTTCTTTTTGTAAGGCAATTTAAAATATTCTGTAAGTATTAAAAAGCAAAACTGAAAAAGTAAAACAAATGTCAAAGACTAAGGTGTTGATGAATTCGACATAACTTTTCAATAACTGCAGTGATCAAAATAATAATGAAAAATATTCTTTCATTTTGGTGGGAAAATATCGTCTTTCCAGCGTGGGAAAGCGGATGAAAAAGCCATTTCCTTCCACGGAAGCAGAAGCATCCTCTGTTTTTCCCTTATCTGTTAATAACCTCGCCACGATGGGAAATATCTACCCCTTATTTATTCCCCTTCCCATCCGTTTACGTGGAAGAAACCTAGTATGATGATTGGTCGTAAATAAGGAGAAAAAGGCGAAGTTTAGCCGAATGCAAGGAGTTCGTCAACAGATCCCAGAGTATTCAGACGAAGTCCATACAAGCTCCTAAAGGCCCACGCCCTGTGCTATAAGCAATATAGATACAAAGGCTTACTTCCATAGACATAAATATTCTCAAAGTCCGAGAACATTAGAAAGAAAGTAAAGGCGTCAAATACAGAAGATAAGGTCAACGAACAAGTTGTATGTTTATCTTTGAATTGTGAGCTCTCTCTCTCGACCTTGTATAAGTTAAGAGAATCCATCTCTCTCGACGCGTATAGTATTAGTCGAATTCATTATCCCTCATTTATTTGTAATTCCATTTGTGTATAGTTTTACTTATATATATATATGTTTATTAAATTCTTTTTATTATCATTTAATATAATGTCTCCTCGATCTCTGAATCAGACCCCTCACGCGTGTTAATCCGCGTATCTAAATTCGATTAACTGGTGTCTAGGAATCCTGACTTGGATAAGGACTTCGCCGTCTAGATCCTATCCAATATTTAACAGCCCTCCTATAAAAAGGATTACAGATCGGATCTCACGATTCGAAACTTTAGAGAACTATTCACACGGAATAGGCCAAGTAAGTGGCACCCATTAGCAGATACCCCCGGCTATCTCACACTAAGGATAATACTTTTATCTTTAGAAATTATATTTTTAGAAATTTCACCGATCCCATTGTTTTATATTTTTTATTCATGAACAATTATGAAAACTCAAAAATTCACAAAGGTCTTATTTGAAATTCTGCTACTGTCTGAATGACAAAAACATATTTTATTTGAGCAAGGCTGGACAATTTGGCAAAATTTTTAGATCTGGACTTTGTGCTTCCACATTTCCAAATAAAATTTTATTAAATAAAAATTATTTTTTAAATGTCCATAACACTAACAAATAATTAAAACTTATGTAAAATTAAAATCACACTACAAAAATAGTGCAATTAGAAAGTAGATGAAAATCTAAATAATGTTAACGTTAGGAAAATTTTTAATAACTTGATTTGACAACAGCACCAGTTATCATAAACATGTAAGTCAAAAAAAGGCAAGTGGCAAGCAAGCATGTAAACAAGCAAAATTGTCATTAGCACATGTTCTTACAGCTTTTGCACCTTGTTTAGCCATAATTAGTTTGATCCTTCCAATTTTAGTTATGGGACTTGTTCATTTTATTTTTAACAGACTGTATATTGTTGAGAAAATAACTCAGACATAATTAATTTCAATTATCTATAAATTACACAATAAAACAGATCTGTAAATTGTTTTTATTTTATAAAAAAGAGTTTATTAATTATTTTTTAAACAAGTTTTGGCTTCTCCATTATTTAAAAAATATNGACGTGAACAGGAGACGTTCAGAAATAGAATCGGGACCAGGAAGTGTTAATATAAAGCGGCATGCAAGATTTACAGGCGGTTTTTTGCGCTATTGCGGGAAATCGAACATATTTTTATGTTCATGTAAAAATTCTCTGAAAACGTTTGGAAACGGGAGACCTAATTCTTGCATTTTGTGAAAACGGGTAAGATTGGCTATAATGTAATTATCTTTAATCTTCACTATCGTTACGTTTTAAAAACCCAGCGAAGCGGGTCCATGCAGCTAGTTATAAATATTTGTGATATAATTGATTTGAGTAGGCACCTGCAAAAAAATTAAAAACAGTATTTAATAAGATTTTAAATATATTCCCATTTTCAAAAGATTACTTACATCAGTTCCTATGTATGGTCCTATTTCATGGTCTATTTCAACATCATCCTGTATTTCATAATAATTTTCTTTTATATCACAGTTTGTACTATTAAAATTTTCAATATTTGTTTCAGCGTTGTGACATAACATATGTCTATTAAATTCGGATTTATAACGGAAACTTTTATCGCATATTCCACAAGTATACATTATCTGTTTTTTAAAAATGAGTTAAAAAATAATTTAGTAACTTAAAAATTTGGTATAGTAACATAAATTTCTGTGATATGTTAAAATCTTATGGTAAAATGTATATGTACTGATTATAGTAACCTAACTACGATAATTCTGACCCGAGATTAAAATTGAAAATTTCTTGAACTTTTAATAAAACACTTTGCCAAATTACAAATGTATTTCACATAATAAATAAAGATTTTACTTACGAATAAACATTTTAATTAAAAAAAATATGTATGAAACTGCTGATGTTGAATTTTGATTATTTTAATATTTATTTGAAAACAATGTTAAAGGAATAGTGTTATGCTTTTATTGTTACTTAACCACTTGACGTATGAATTATTAAAAAGAATGGCTTCAAATGAAAAAATCCTTTATTATTATTCAAAAGAAAACATCTATTTTATCTGGAAAAAAGTTTTATTCGAATTTTTTTTCAATTTGTTAAAATTGGTTCCTAAATGGCATCTTCTCCTTTGGATAGCCAACTTTACAGGGGCCCCCTGCGATTCGGCTTCTCTGTACTATTATTAGTTTTGCCGAGAAGCTGCCATTCGTCGGGTTGCGATAAAATAGTGTAAAAAGTTAACCACAAAATATATAATGAAGGTAATGTAAAAAATGAAATGAAGTTCGTAACTATCTAAGCTTTGGTTTGCTTTCTTGTATTTGTCTCAACCAATAAATGTTTTCTCATCACCCCAGGCCATAAATATTCCGGGAAAGTCCGTCTCTTACCATTGTAAAGCAATTAGCGGCAAAACAGTTTATTGGCTGATAAAATGAATAGTAATCTTTTTAGAACTGTAATTGGTTTAACAACTATCAGCTTTCTTTCAGCTTTGAAATAAAAAGTTTCTACGTTCTATCTTTATTAGAACTCTATTTATTGAATCTTTTATTTTGAGGTCACATGATGAGATCAGAATTTTCGGGTCTCTTTCGGTAACAAGTCCGCCCCTGGTCAGAGTCGGAGTCGGTAGATTTTTACGCGACTCCACAGCCCTGGAATAAACCTTAAATTAACCAGTAGTCTCCTCTGGTTTGAAGCGAAAGTTAGCTCCCAGATGGCAAGGACCCTATCAAATAGTTGCCGAGACAAGCCCGGTAGATTTCATCGTTCAACACAGACAAACCAGAAAGAAGTTGCATACACAGGCCAATTGAATGAAACCTGCAATAGCTCAATTAGAATTTATGCCGTCCCTCGGAGAAGACGATAACTCAGTAACAAGAAATTCAAACTCATATTTGGGTAGTGACACTGAGTCACCTCAATCAGCAGTAGTTGACTCCTGGAATGAGATCATTTTACACTCGATCCAACAGGAAAAGACAGACTCAACACGAACCACAAAACCCAAACAACCCGTTACCCCTTTTCAAGTTTCACACAATTACGCTCTTCGAAGCAGAGGACCCGTAAGCGAGTATCCTTGGGTCCTTTCAAAGTCATTGGGTTATATTCCACCTAGCGTAGTGACAGTTAAGGACGTGGAAGTAACTGAGGGCTCCATCCCACGGCCAATGTCACGAGCGCCCATCACCACCTACTTTCATTGGATTATTTAACGAAAATTGTATATGGTGATGTCTTTTGATAGTTTAGAAGAGGTCATCATCCCCAATGAGGAGGAGGTTAGTTTGTAAAAAAATGCATACGATCAACAAACATTGTCGGAAATCGGAACTTTGCTAGTAATGTGAAACTCTTTCTTTCGTAGATGATGAAATTGAAATCTGTAACTTTTTATTCAGTGGTAATGATACTTTGTATCGCGAACGAAGCTTTGACTTTTGTGCCAGTTTGGATAAAGAAAATGATGTTTGTCGGAAAAGGAATTATGTAAAAATTGTCATTCACACATGCGTTGTTCCAATCCAAAAATTGTTGCGAGAAAAACATTTATGTAGAAATCTGTCATAGTTTGAGCAATTTATATAATCGAAAAATGAGGAAAATTGACCCTCCTACTTAGAACGCGCATGAAATAATCAGATCTGTTACGAGAAAGACAACCGTCAAGAAATTGATTCAACAGGAAAACAATCACGAAATGTCGAATGTTCAGCAGAATTGAATAAAACGTCTCCTAAGAAACACGTGACCTTGATTTGTGATGATATGCATCGAAAACGATGACAGATAATTGTCACGTGTTCACGAGAAGGACATCTCAGAGAAGCGATGCCTGCAAGAGAAGTTGAGATCGACAAACGTCTAGTGTCCATGCAGACATTCTTTCATTCTTCATCCCAGATTCTGTCAGAAAACTCGAAAAAAAAGACAAGGAGCGGTAATCTCTTGAATGACAGACTGATTGAACAAATTCAGTTTAGACCTCTTTTTGGCTTTCAGAGAAAAATGGAAAATTTTTAACTTGCTCAATCTACAAAATTAAAAAAAAATGTTCTCAAAAGAAAACCGTACCTTGAAGAAAATCAAGAAATCTTACGCGAAATTATCAACCAGTTGATTATGTATATTGCTTACATTATGTAAGCAATATATCAACATACATTGTCCCAAATAACAATAAACAGGAAAGTAAAAAACTTATGGTTATAAACAATATTCACTAATTTTACATCTACACACTAACCTCGTCCATCTTCAGCTTTTCAAACATCCAAAGAATTCAACGCCTTTTGTATTTAACACTTAGTCTAAGTGAATAGACACACATATGTATGGGCTTATCACACCAGTGAATGACATTTATTCACAAATTCTTTAATGATAATCATTAATGAATTTGTGAATAAATGTCTTTAATGATTATAATCATTAAAGAATTTGTGGGCCTAAAAAACATTCCAAAAATTGAAAAAAAAATTATTTGTCAAAAGTGGCCTTAACTACCGAGGTTTTCGTAACGCTATGAAAACTTGACGAGTTTTCTCGTCAATGAGCGTTAAGGTGTTTGGGACAGTAGAATTCTTACATTAGCATTTACAAATATTTATAAAAGTCATCTCTACGCTCAAAATTAACTTTTTCTATTTTAAAATAGTTAAGAATATTAAAATATTTTAAATTAAAATATTAAAACAGAGAGTGCCACCAAATGTTGCCGGGGAAATTCGGCAACTCGTTGCTGGTTTACTTATATAACAATTATCAAAAACTATTTTTAGCAAAACTTCAACTGTATAGTTTTATTTTTAATTTTAAGATTAAGTCACTGAGAAAATTTTAAAAGTTCTTGATTCACAATTGTTTGTTTTTATCAATCATTCACAGATAATATTTGCAATTAAAAAGTTACGTGCATTAATGTATTGTGAATTAACTTTTAAATTATTAGATAAAATGTATAAAAATCAATTACTAATAAGCTCGAGGACAAAACGAATACTTTGAAAAATATTCTGTTCTTTTCCACAAGAAAGTCAGGTGTCTAAAAAATATGAGTTCAGTGAACAGCTCGATATTTCTTCAGAAAACTAGTCAATACGAACGAAACAGCCCTGGCTTTGAAAAACAAGTAATGAAACTTCTTTCATTACTTGTTTTTCATTACTATACTGACATATACGAGGAATGGATCGCGCAGCATGAAATTACATCTAAAATTCCCGTTCTAGAAATTACAGAAGAAGATTATCTTACTAAAAACAGAGCAATACAACACGAAGAGTATAGCCAGGAGTCTGAAACAGTGTTGCCGCAATAAAATTTCAAAACGTACTGAAGCGCCTTCAAAAAATGTACTATTTTCTTTCAAAATGTACTAGTTCTATGAATACGTTGTTTACGTGCCTATATATATATAGGCACGTAATTTATATACATATATATAGCCTATATGTATAGTTTACTGTCAAATAATTTAATTTTAAATCTTATTTTTGGAATTTTTTGAAAGCTATTTAAAATTAAAAATATATCTACACATCTATTACTTATTATAAAATGAGCATTACATTGACAACATTTATTAATAATACTATTGAATTTCATCTTAATTTTATAACCAATCGTGCTTTAAAAAAATAATTATAAATTTGTTATATTATATTATTTTATTCTTTATTATACTTTAAATTTTTTTGATGTTATTGCATCACTTTACGAAGTGGTATATACGTAATTGCATCAGTTTTAGTACCTATTTAATTAATTTCAATCATGACAGCAAAAGATAAGGATGCTTGTTTCTTTTAAACTATTTGATGAAAACGTTACATAAAATTGGGGTTGCATAATCATCCGAAATTATTATTATATTTTTGACTGGAAATTACAGGATTTATGCAATTTTAGTTTAATTAATGTCATATAAAACTGACTGCTCGTACAAGTTTGCTTAAAACATGCAACTCAAAAAACCCCAAAATGGCAGCTCAAAAAGTAGATCACGCGTGTCCTGGCCTTCTTATATAGACCTTGGAACAGTCGGAAGCGCGGCCATTTTGCAACCATACGTAACATTAACCCTTATTTCTTTTATTACGATTACTAAAATTGAAGTTCATAATTTAAGAATTAAATTATAGTGGTAGAAAATAATATAAAAGTATTTATATTATTTATACTCGTACAATTTCAAAACTATTTTCTGTAATAATTTGTTTCTGACTTAACGGATATTTTGATATTATTGACGACAAAAGTTTAAAATCATTGATTTTCTTACCTGTCCGTTATTTTTGTTTGACGGAGTTCAATTGTTTGGACCACGTGGCATTAAAAATTTTGTCAAGGTCCTGACTAGAATGTGCAGACAACTGAACGTGTGAAAGAAGACCACTGAGTCAAGACCGTTTACACGTGCAACTATGTTGCTGACATCGACGGACACACACCATTTGTATGTTGTTATTGGATAATTTAAATTAGCAAGCAGTGACACTAGTGAAACTTTATTAAACTAATTTTTTCTCATTTTTTCGTTAGGGCGTAAAATATTAAATTGTACCGTAAATGGTACTTGAAATATTATAATGTACTGAAAATGTACTAAAAATCTAAATGTACTTTCAATTTACTGGAAAGGGCAAAATGTACCAGAAAAGTACAAATGTACAAGGAACGGCAACACTGGTCTGAAAGAGAAACAACAAAAGGAGATGATCCTTATGATATATACGAGGAATGGATTGCGGAACAATCTATTACGGCAGAATTTCCCATCTTAGATCTAACAGAAGAAGACATTTTTACAGAGAACATTCCAATACAAGACATAGGAAGTGTCCATACTTCTGGAACAAAAAAGACGATGATTCTCGTGTAAAACAGAAAGATATCACACAACCAACTACTTCAGAACATCACGTCCTAGATTTCGAAGAGGATCCGGAAAACATAAGAGGATCGGGAAAAATTAAGAGGATCGTCATAGAAAGTATACAATTGATATAATTTATGATGAAAATTATTTGACCGAAAGTTTAAAATACTTTTCGAAACAAAATTTCGAAAGTTATTCTTCCACTTTATTGCTTCGTAAAAATCAAAAGAGTTAACATCGATAAAACACTTCACGTTCTTACATTTGTGAAAATCGATAAGCTTTAATGGAATACATTTTCGTTTAGAGTAATACGTAATTTCAAGTCCGTCGTTACTGACAGCAATTATAAAAGAAATTGTTTAAAATATTTTGGAATTTTAAAACATAAAAATAATATAAATTTAAATAAAGGTATGCAGGAAGAAAATAAAAACGTACAATGTAAATATATTTTGATTAATTGTATTATATTCATTAAGAACTGTAAAAAATAATATTTTAGTACAAAGTTTTAAATTTATAAAATACTTTCGGTTTAAGGAATTTAAATGTGACAAGTATTCCACGTAAGAATCTAATGAAGACGAATCTGTACACGTGTAAAACGTCAGTGACTTAAAAATCGTGTGAATTTTTTACAGATTATAGTTGATCACCGATGTCAAATTAGCAACATGATACAAGTCAGTCAAATAAAAAAAAAATACCAAATTAACATTTCAGAAGTGTATACGAACTGTCTTAAATAATAAGCAATTCTAATTTACGAACTGTCACAAAATATTTATTAACAGTAACCCGATGACAATTATTTAATATTCTATTCGTTACTTAACAGATGCAAAAATTACTATTCCCTTTATGTTACTACACATTAATAAATCTGCATCGCAAAATAAAACTACTGAAACTTGGGCAAACTCAATTACCTGATTTTTGAAACACGTCGATTCAATATAAATAAAACTACTTTACATAAAGTTAATTATAATCAAAGAATCAAATAAACTTAATAATTCTTAGACCGAACCATAAATCAGTTATAGTACAGAGTTAGGAATTAAATCAGTATTCATTCTGATATTCTCATTTAGTTGTTATTGATTACCGTTTATTTCATTACTGGTGATCGTAAATTTGAGAAAACCTATTTTTCACGTTATAATGAATACGAAAAGTAATTTCAGCCGTTTTCATTCGAATCAGAGATGTTTGTGAAGATCTGACAGTTTCTACGAATTCCGGATGCATTCTTCAACTTTAATAATCCCAAAAAAAACGGAATGCAGAGTTGTGGCCATCTGCAAATGAAAAATATTAAAAAATTATGAAAATATAATTAATTAACGTGTTTCAGAGATTTCTCGTATTAGGAAAAGGATTTTATTTTANATTCTTCAACTTTAATAATCCCGAAAACACGGAATGCAGAGTTGTGGCCATCTGCAAATGAAGAATATAAAAAATTATGAAAATATAATTAATTAACGTGTTTCAGAGATTTCTCGTATTAGGAAAGGGATTTTATTTTAAGTCAGTAGAACCGAATTTAAATTTCTCGTTATGTAAACAAAATTTCGCTATTTGAACTAGTGAATTTCATCTTATTAACAGGCAAAACATTAAAATGATAAATCGCCTTGTAATTACAAATAGTTCTAATATGCATAAAATGCAAATAAATAAGAAATCGTAAAATGTTTTTTCCATAAGAAAATTTGATATTAAAAACGGAACATTGTATTATTGATCTGGTATATTTCATTACCTCTGCAGATTTAACGTAAAATTGTAAAATAAACAAGTGAAAAATTCAATTATTGATAGAATTACGAATTAGTAACATAACAGTCGTGCACTCTATGCCTGTGTGTGTGATTTTTGTTTAATGCAGATGAAACTTTTGTTATATTCGTTTTATTTTCTGACGGAAAGTATTGGCTATTTATTTTGTATAAATTTTAGCTATAGAACAAACGTCATATCGATTTTGGATTAGTGATTTACCTTACAATGCAGTGACGTTCATGCTAAATAAAGAAAATTACCTTATGCTGCTATTTTGAACATTTTGGGAAATGGCGTATTTTAACTCACTTCATTAAAATTAAAATTTAAACTATAAAAAGGATAGCGTCATCGTGTTATTTCTATAAGAAATTTTTTACAAATCGTTCTAATTTTATTCAATCGGAAGTAACGATCTAATGAGTATTTAAAAAGAGTTATCGCTTATCTAACTAATGTACTGTACTGTACATCATCTTTATCTTCCTCTAATTCACAGGAGAAGAGGCATGTTCCTTCTAAAATGAAAGTTTTAGGAGTGAGAGAAACGAATCGTGGGTACCTCTCATTGCTTCAATAATTTGGTATAAAAGGTGGAGATTATTTTTTATTCACGCTCTCTATCATAAATCTCGTGTCGTTCGCCGTGCTCCGTTTAACCATGTAAATAAGTAGAGAGGTTGCGGCCGACGTTTTCAACGCAAAAACGTGTACGACGGATGTTCAGCACCGCCTTCCTGTAAGCCTAGAAGTTTGACAATGGCGTTTGTAACGTCAGTGGAATTATACTCGACGTTCCAAACGCCGTTGTGAAACTTCTAGGCTTACAGGAAGGCGGTGCTGAACGCCTGACGTGCACGTTTTTGCGTCGAAAAGGTCGGCCGCAACCTTCGATTTGCCCTTTGTTTCTGCTTTACGTTTGATGCATCGATCCCATTAAAGAAGAATGAGACAACAAGTCTTCTCAAGCGAAAGAAAAGATTGTCGCACTATATTTCTAGGTAACAAATAAAATAATTGTAAAACTGCCTTGACGCGAATAAGAGTACACTTTGAGATAGCATAGTATAAGCTGTCGCATTATCTTTTGTATCGAAATTCGAAACTTACATAGTGTTATTTTTAATACTAATGTATGTCTCAGTTAGATTAAAGATTATTAATGTAACAATTCCCTTTTAGATACTTTAGAGATAAATGTTTACATAGTGTTATTTTTAATGCTTTTGACACACTAAAAGGTGAAATATATAAATAAAGCAAAATATTTTAACAATGGATAACAATTTGAANATATTTTAAAATGGACTAGTCCTACTTGCATTGCCGTAGAGAGAATTAACATTTCTTCTAATACGCGGATAGACGCTGAAACAACGCGAGTTAAGACGCGTATTTGAAATTCCTAACTGGTGTCAGAATCCTGATGTTAAGAGAGACTCTAACGATACTTTTGATACACATTTTTATTAGTGTTGCAACGAATAGTATATTCGGCCTGAGGCCGAATACCGAATATTCGGCCAAACTATTCGGCTTGATTAACGCACGTACGAAAATTGGCGCTCAAACCGCATTACGGCAAGGACCCCGCTCCCTGTTGGCCCACTATCACTACGCATTGCCAATCGCGTTAATTCTTGACAATTGTAGCGGACAGACAAAGAGCATCATGGCAGTATGCGATAAATGATGATGTGAACGCCGAATTTATTGGAATAAATTGTTAAATATTTTTTCTTCTCGTAAGAGGAACAGTTTAGACAAATAAACAACAACCCAGCATTTAAAAAGAACATTAAATTGTTTTCCCACGAACTTAGTTCCGGGTTAAATGATGATACATCGAATGTGTCACCCGGAATCTACGAAAAGACAAAAGAAAACCTTTATTGGTCAGTGGTGAAAAAACAGTCATAATAAGGCAGTGGAAAAAGCCTACGATACCCCCTTTATAAAAGGGAGGGGTCGATGCGTAAGAGTCAGTCTCCGAAGTTTGGTGTGAACTGTGGATTTACGTGAACGGATTAGCCGCTACTATTCTAATCGCCGCCGTTCGAAAGAACTTTGCGCCATATAGAACCCAACTATCAACGTTCGAAAGAACTTTGTGCCACATAGAGACTCGAAGACTAAACGACTATTCGACAACTTAAATCAAGGTATTTATTTTTGCGCGAAATACATGTGAGCTCTCTCTCTCATGAATACGGGTAATCGGAAGGGAAGTAGATATGTTAACTGAATCGATTGTATATAGCTTAAATCGAACAATAAACGGAATACATATGTATAGATTTTGTAGAGTGTAATTCCTCTTATTTTCTTTTTACGCCTCCATCCCGGAACTACAAGTCCACAATGCGACCGTTCGCGTAACCAAAATTAACGGCCAATAAATTATTTCTGTGTCTGTTACAAGACACAGTGGTGTCATCCTGACAGGGCGCCAAAGAGGTGCCGACCCTGCGGTCACAATGATATCAAATGTGAATAATAATGAAATGACCTACACGTGCAAATAACGGAAAAAAAAAACAGAGAAGGACCGCGAAGTGAAAATGTGAAAATAAATATTAAACTGCATTGATAACATAATCGAACGAGTCGAAGCAGCTTATTGGCGCGAAATTTGCGGCCGTTGATGCCAAACAATTGTTGTCATAGACTTCGGAAAGCTAAATGCTTGTAATGAAAGTCACTTAGCGTGCACGGGCGAAAGCCTGAGGTCGTTCGGGCTACCAAGCTATCTCAAATCTGTGAAATCATAAGTGTGACATATACCGACGTCCAATCTGTCTCTTTTCTCCGTTATCACCAGGCTATGAGTCACGTAATTATAAAATGGAAAAACTACGACGGAAAAGTGACGAATCGAAAGTATCGTGAGGGCGTATTATGATGTATGCGTAGGCATACGTGAACTAGAGAGATGGAGGAAAGAGAAAGGAAAGAGCAAAGACGAGCGCTTAAAAAGGATAGGTAGGGTCAGACCCTCACATGTGTGCGACGATTCTCGAACGAATAGGTGTGTACAGTACGTGTGTTGATATTTGAAATTATTAATTGTGAATACATATGACTAATATTATTATTACTTTTTACTGTATTTTGTGCATGTTATAAGTTATAAATAAATATAAACAAACGACACTAACCCGACAACGTTAAATCTAAATACCAAAATGATTAATTTATTGTGTTTTTGTTGTTTCTTACTCTTGTTTTTAGGTATTCGGTATTAGACCGAATAGTGATTAAATATTCGGTATTCGGCCGAATAGCGAAAAATAGGCCGAATAGGCCGAATACCCAATAGTAACCGAATATTTGTTACATCACTAAGTTTTATCCATCCTGATAGAGAGCGGAGTTGCACAGCCCCAATTTCAGACGATGTCTAGGGAGTGGAGTTCACTGCCTTAGCCTCTGAATCTCACGACTTGACCAACAAAACTCTGCCATTTCGTACAATCCGAGCATCGCGATAAAAGTGACAATGGTAAGCTAGAAAACAAACTCTTTATACGGTCTTCGTTTTCATATTGGTTATATTAGAGTGTTTGCTTTGTATTTATAAAGGATATCACATCGAAGAATCAATCGAATACATCTTAAAATTCTTTATTCCTCTACTGTACACAATTTTAAAAATGTGTTACATTATGATAAAGTCGGTATGATAAACTCTTATGTAAGGTAATATTTGTAAATACAAATCGAATACTATAATCCTTTCAGGGGAAATGTTTCGAATGGAAATAAGGTGACTTCCGCCTTGCATCGGAAGTTCAGATATGAAAAGATTAGGAGTATATATGAACTTCCAATGCAAGGCGGAAATCACCTCGACTTTCATCTACCTAACTGCGTTCTCCAGATTAAGGAAGGCCAGACAGGAGGACGACAGTGGGCATTTATAGATCTACAATGGGTTCAAATTGCAGTCCAACAACAATATAGAAACAACAGTTCCAGAAGATTCTACCATTGCTCAATTTAAGTCGAATCCTATTCAAATCGACATAGTTTACGTGCGTTTTCGAACATCCTAACTCTAAGAAAATAGATTACACCTCGTCTCTGTGGGCGTGAGTGAAAGACTACGGACAAAAAGCAGAATGGTCCGTTTCTATAGAAAGACAGATTCCGAAACCCTCCGAAATCGAAATTCTGTCAAAAAATCGAGATTTTTACCATTAAACTGAGTCGCCACGCAACAATAGAATTTCGACAATTGTCTGTTGCTTTCTTGGAATGCGATTGTTTCGACCATTTTCTGAGTTTTGCTGTAGGTTTTGCGATTATTTTCGGTAAGTTTAGTCCCTGATCTTTCTAGATTTAGGTATTTTTTAACACTGTTAAGTGCTAAATCACGAATATTTCGATAACAACCGTTGTATGGTTTCTTCGAAGAGAAGAATCGAACCTTTGACTTATTTTGGAATAATGCATTCAATCTTTTCATTGTTAACTTTCGTCAATAGAATCGAATAATAAATTCCGTCGTTTTCCGTTATAATTTTGTGTGTGTGTATTACATATGCGTACGCATTACATCCCATATGACATTATTATAATTAATCTGACCTTTAATGAATTAGAATAAATGGGTTTATTCGTCATCAATTTCTTCTAGAATATTT
Organism: Centruroides sculpturatus; assembly: GCF_000671375.1. NCBI lineage: Eukaryota > Metazoa > Arthropoda > Arachnida > Scorpiones > Buthidae > Centruroides > Centruroides sculpturatus. The sequence goes on from NW_019384443.1 coordinate 642,579, forward strand.
TCATTAGTTTTAATGACAATTAATAGAACTTTTATAAACCACAGAACTGATATTATTATAATATATTTAATACATAATAATTGAATGAATAATTTTAATGTTTTCGACAAAGTTTATTGTTCCTTTACAACTTTATATTCATTTGTAATTACAATTTTTCTTATACTTAAAACGGTCATTTTCTGTCGTATTTATATTATAATTTTTTAATATTCTCTTAATTTAACGCTCGTTCTACAATATTTAATACTCGGTTTGTATTTTTGCTTGCAGAATAAATAATTTTAAAGCGCTAAAGAAATGGAATAATCTGGAGGAGAGAGCCCAGAGGATAGCTCCTCGACTTCAGGATTGTCTTCCTCTTCAGTACGAGTGATTCGCGTGCGCCCGAAAGAAGTGGCGGACGGTGCGAAGGAGAAATCTGATGAACCCGACAAGAAACGGGTCATTGTCATCATTCCAGATGAGAGCACCTCGTCTGTCATCGATTACCTGGAACAGAGATATCCAGAAATTCCAGAATGGTCGGTGCAGAGACAGGCACGCGAGCAAGGACTGCAAGAGGAGTGTAAATAGATTCTGAAAAAGAGGAAAAAGAAGCCTTGGTGGAAGAAGATCTTCTTCTTCTGGAAAACATAAATCTCCAAGGTCTTCTCACCGGATGTGTCTTCCCCCCGATTGTGACTTTTTTTACCCGGATATGGACTTGGCTATGACCTAATGACCGGACGCGACTTCATTCATCGGATGTGAATTTTAATGGCGGTTCGGCGTCTTCCCTTTCCTGCTGACGGTTTTTGGAATGAAACATGTCCTTCGTCATCGCTTACGAAGGACGTGTTTGTTCACTTCAGTTAATTAAAGTCGACGGCGACAACTTAGCACCGTCTTCAGTCTAAATCTCTCGGTTGAGAGATTTCACCGTCTCGGTTGAAATCTCTCAACCGAGGATGAAATTCTGACCAGAAAATAATGGATTTCCTTAATACTCTTCTAGTATTAAGGAAATTAATATTTTCATTTTAAACATTTTATGAAAATTACAAATTAAAATTTAAAAAAATGTTTAATTTTGACACAAATATATTATTTTCACCGGAATAGCAAGAAAGAGAAAACGAAGAAGTACAAGCCGCCAACACGCTGCTATTGAGAGAAGAAGGATTGACCAGAAGATTGGAAATGTCAGAAGCTGACAAGCATCCTGTTCATTCAGATAAACATTTTCTGAACGATAATTTATTAATAAATGAAGAAAAAAACAGTCTAACAAAAAGATTTATCAAGAAAATTTTATATTGAATTTTTTTTCTTTGGCCAACTTATTAAAATTATTTTTTTGTCTCTAATTATAAGAAAATTATTTTTATTATTTCTGCTTAATATAAATGTTAAAACTATTATCAATAAATAGCATTTATTCAATCAAATATGTATTCAGTTATTTATCGACATTTGTTAGACTTAAAATAATTATTATAATTAGACAATAATTTCTCACATATGTGACCGGAGGGTCGGCACCTCTTCGATGCCTCGTGAAGATAGACATTACCGTGTCTCGGTTGACCCGTTAGCCGCGGTTTGGAAATAGGTCACGCGAGCGGTCACGTTACTGAGCGATCCGATTCGGGATGGAGCGAGAGAGACAGCGCACCAGAAGTGATTCACGCAGAGACCAAGTTAACGAAACAACGTTTATAATGGCCGGGTATGCTGCACACCATAAGCTAAAAATTGGGTAAATTTCGGTAGGAATTTGATTTTTGACTGAATTTGACTTTTCTTTTCGGCCTTGCAAGCGCCATTCACTTGATTGTTGAGCTGTTTTGGAGTCAGAAGGGCAGATCCATGTTTCTTCAACCGTAATCATTTATGTTAAAAACGATTCTCCTGCAGAAAGCATTTCCTCGGCCACTCGATCATGTTGTTTCAGGAAAAATATTCGAGAAGTCACGTACTACAAGCCTCAATGATCTTTTAAATTGTATATCGTAGTATAATTGAAACATATCGGACTTAATGGTCCCTTCAATTTGCCGTTCGAGTGCCGGGACTCACCAGTCACCAGCGAAGTTTTCCCGGTTTGCTCTACGTTTAAATACCCAAATAAAAGCTAGTTTCTCTTAAAAGTCTTCCCGGAAGACACTCCCCCTCTGCAGGTCGCCCATGTGTCGCGTTACCGCAAATAAATTATGTCGGGAATGTCGAGCAAGACACCTTTCCAACTGGTTTTATTATTTATATTAACGAAAATAAAATACAAAATAGACAGAGCATATATTAATGGCTTAATTTTAAGTTTCATTCTTCATTCCCGAAACTTGCAAAAATTCAAAAGGAGCCGAAATTTCGCCATTTTTCTTTTGAGAA
>NW_019384443.1:653545-690926 GCF_000671375.1 Centruroides sculpturatus
AAGAAACAAAACACCTTTTTTGCCGAGAAATAAATATAATTTAAAAAACAAACGTTTTCAGCCTAGTTAATAGGCCATCTTCAGGTCGAAAACTAAAATGGAACGTAAATGTTCCATGAATAGAACATAAAAATTTTTAAATCAAAAATTTTACAAGAGAAAAAATAACAGAAGAATATATAAAAATTAAAATAAAACAATAAAACAAAAATAACATAAATCTTCATTATACTAATTCTGGTTGAAGTTTCTAGTAAATTTCTTAACCAAATATTTCCATGCCGTAGGTAGGCTCTCCTCATCCCTCGCATTTAAACAGCCTTAAGTATGCCTTCTCATGATAACCAAATGCTTAGTCTTGTCTGCTCTTGTCAACACAAAATCATTTATCCTTAACCACTCTTTCGTGAGCCAAATGTCCCTACTAGAAATACCACTCTGTCCTGTTCTTCTGCCGTTTGTTAATGACCGCTTTCCATCTAAAATATTCCTTTTCTAATGTATCCAGTCCAACTATCCCTCTTTCAATCTCTTTTACTGACGTTTCCCAACCACCTCAGTTTGGCCGGATCATCATTATATATGGTGTCCTCCAAGCAAATAAGCTCACTCAATATCCCATACATTTTGTTTTTGGCTATTCTAATAGACTTTTTGAGGCACGCCAAACAGATTATAATTTTTAGAGAATGGCATTCCTTAGGGATGCTAATTCGGTAAATGGGCATGGGATACACTTTATTCTTTAAACATTCTTTTAAAAATTTTAATTTACAACTAGCTTTAACCAGCTTAAAAAATTTCTTAACCAAATAGCCAAAGAGCAGACAAGACTAAGCATTTGGTTATCATGAGAAGGCATATTTAAGGCTGTTTAAATGCGAGGGATGCGGAGAGCCTACCTTCGGCATGGAAATATTTGGTTAAGAAATTTACTAGAAACTTCGACCAGAATTAGTACATTGAAGATTTATGTTATTTTTGTTTTATTGTTTTATTTTAATTTTTATATATTCTTCTGTTATTTTTTCTCTTGTAAAATTTTTGATTTAAAAATTTTTATGTTCTATTCATGGAACATTTACGTTCCATTTTAGTTTTCGACCTGAAGATGACCTATTAACTAGGCTGAAAACGTTTGTTTTTAAAATTATATTTATTTCTCGGCAAAAAAAGTGTTTTGTTTCTCTTTATTTAGTTGCTGATCGCTTTTGATATTGTAACCATAATAATTTTTATATAACACCTAACACTGAGAACGATGAGAATTGCCGAGAATCAAACGAACTATTTTCAATTTGATCAATTTTCTGGAACGTTTACAATCGTTCTATAATCGAACCAATATGCAATAACAAATTCTAATTTAAAACAGTTCGAACATTTTTAAAATCGAAATACATAAAAATATTTATAACAATGTCTGAAATGTTATTAATTTAATACACCTAAGTACTCGATGAAGACTAAAACCTCTCCCTCTCCCGCCGGCGGGAGAATTTCGAAAAATTCCTTCTTAGTGTGCATTCTCATGGCATACCCTACTAAAACGCAGATAAAAACAGAAAATCGCATCTAAAATAGTACAGTAGAAGCTGTTTTTCCGGTCGAGCCTTAATCCTCTCCCTCTCCCCCTGGGGGGATGTTCAAAAATCTCTTCTTAGTGTGCGTTTTCATGAAGTACCCCAACTGTGTACCAAATTTCTGCTCTTTAGGTTCAGCGGTTTGCTCTGGGCGATGATGAATAAATCAATCAGTGACTCAGTCAGTCAGGACAAGTAATTTTATATATTTAGATTAGTAATTTAAAAAGTTATTTTGGTAAAATTAATATTAAAACAAATTGAGTTATATGTAAGATAATATTAAAATTTACCCAAAAAGTGCTTTTTGTCAGAAAATGGTATATGTAAAACTTCACATTTACTCTTTGTCACTCTGAAATCAAACTTGGAAAGAAAATTTTTAAATTCCGATTCTGCGTCGATCCAATTGTCAATCAATGGAATTGTGTTGAGCATATCTTCAGTCTGAAATCAAATGTCATTTTTAATCTCCTCGAGATTAATTTTATACAAAATTTCCATACGCTACCTTTATGTACTTCTTCCACTCTTCGTTGGTACTAAGATATTGTACAATTGGAAACAACGGACATTTCGTAAAAAAAATAAAGAAAAAATATCCTCCGGGCTTCAAAATTGAAGAAATAACAGAAAACAATTTCTGATAATCATTTATGAAATGAAAGACGTAGAAAGACACAACTTTATCGTATTTTCCAATTTCTTTTAAATCGGGTCTAGAAATTNACAATAATTTCTCACATATGTGACCGGAGGGTCGGCACCTCTTCGATGCCTCGTGAAGATAGACATTACCGTGTCTCGGTTGACCCGTTAGCCGCGGTTTGGAAATAGGTCACGCGAGCGGTCACGTTACTGAGCGATCCGATTCGGGATGGAGCGAGAGAGACAGCGCACCAGAAGTGATTCACGCAGAGACCAAGTTAACGAAACAACGTTTATAATGGCCGGGTATGCTGCACACCATAAGCTAAAAATTGGGTAAATTTCGGTAGGAATTTGATTTTTGACTGAATTTGACTTTTCTTTTCGGCCTTGCAAGCGCCATTCACTTGATTGTTGAGCTGTTTTGGAGTCAGAAGGGCAGATCCATGTTTCTTCAACCGTAATCATTTATGTTAAAAACGATTCTCCTGCAGAAAGCATTTCCTCGGCCACTCGATCATGTTGTTTCAGGAAAAATATTCGAGAAGTCACGTACTACAAGCCTCAATGATCTTTTAAATTGTATATTGTAGTATAATTGAAACATATCGGACTTAATGGTCCCTTCAATTTGCCGTTCGAGTGCCGTGACTCACCAGTCACCAGCGAAGTTTTCCCGGTTTGCTCTACGTTTAAATACCCAAATAAAAGCTAGTTTCTCTTAAAAGTCTTCCCGGAAGACACTCCCCCTCTGCAGGTCGCCCATGTGTCGCGTTACCGCAAATAAATTATGTCGGGAATGTCGAGCAAGACACCTTTCCAACTGGTTTTATTATTTATATTAACGAAAATAAAATACAAAATAGACAGAGCATATATTAATGGCTTAATTTTAAGTTTCATTCTTCATTCCCGAAACTTGCAAAAATTCAAAAGGAGCCGAAATTTCGCCATTTTTCTTTTGAGAACCATGCTTGAGAATGATCTGTTCGGCCTGTTCCAAAAGGCGAGATTTAACATCCGGTTCCATTTTTTGAAAGAGTGCTTTAGGTAATACTGAAAAGAATAAATCTAGAAGAAAATAAATTATGGTGAAGCAAAACTTTGTGTTTGCATTTAATCTATACTAAGATAAATATTAACGAAAACTCTTATATATGAATATTATCTTGGAATTTATAGTTTTATTACAATAATGAAATCTTCATGTTTTCAATCCCGCAATACGTATTTTCAATCTTTTCTATTCAACTTTCATTAGTTTTGTGAAATAAATTTTTCTTCGTCATAATATTAGACGTAATAATATACATTCGATAGAAAACAAGTACTTTCAATTAAATTGTAATCAAATACATCATATTATAAGTGAGTATATAATTTAAGGTATAATGTTTGTTTATGTATGGAAACTTTTGAATCACATTCTGTCTATTGAACGACTTATTAAAAATCAATTTAATATTAATACTAGGTATTTTCGGTGAAACTGAGCTCCGCTGCGCAGGATTTACTGATTCTGCTTTACATAGAAACGAGTACTATCAGAAAAACATCAGAACCAGTCCATAACGTGCACACCATTTGCAAAAAAAAAAAAAAAAACAATCCCAAGTTAATTTTCCATTATGAGTGATTGCATTAGTGTGTAGGAATTGCAACAACTCCCCCCAAATTTTTCTGCAAATGGCATTAGGTGCATATGTAGAGCTTGCTGATATCCTGCACCATTAATACGACCAGCAATAAAAGCTAGATTTATCATACCACCTCAGCCAAATTCACACCACACAATAACACTTCTAGCACCATACCACAGAACCAATAGGCAAAATAAAATAAAGAGTATTTTGCCTATTTGAAAAATTAGTATAAAATACTATTTGAGAGAACAGTATTTTATACTATTATTTTATTAAATATATTATGTTATTTTATACTACTCTTTGTTATATTTTGTTTATTAATTGCAATTTAACTGCTGAAGCATTCATGCTTTCCTTATTTTGGGACAAGTATATCCTGTACTGTACATTATTAACATTCATTTATATTTTTACTTTATTACTGTTTTTGATAAAATTATTATTATACAATGTCATAATAAACCAATAATAAATTTTCTTCTATTCTTCTGTAATGCTATTTGTAAACAAATAAAAAGAGGAAGAAATGGCTGTTCATATAGCTAAATTATAGGAAATTCGGAGCCAGATAGTTGGGCCAAGCGGTGACTAATTATCTATTGATTAATAAGTGCTATATTCATCCAGTAGTGATATTGAAACTCTCTGTCTGCATGGGAATCAGCTACACATTGTGCTTCTTATTCCTTTATCAATTTCCTTTACTTCACAGTGGTCTATTATTTCCGAACAAATTATATGTTAATATTTAGTGCTCATGCGGTTGCTTTGAACTTTGATCACAGACAAAACACTTTCTGACTTATGATGAATTTAGCTTAATAAAAGTACTATTTAATGAGGATTGTAGTCAAATAAAAAATTTCCCAAAACTTAGAAATAATAATTAAACATAAAATTAGAATTACCGCTGTTTACCCTCTTCTTAGATGCATCTAAGAAGAGAATTGATGAAAAAAAGCTGCAGACTCGACATAGAGCTACAGAAGAGCGAAGACGCAAATTGGTCGACCGCCGGCCCGCCATAGCACATATATAGATCAGTTTCTGCAGGAAAGTTTGAGTTTGCTTTGGTCTCGCTAAGAAGTCGTTTCATCTTGCCAAAGGAAAACGGATATCGTCTGGCTTAAAAAGGCATCATTTGATCTACGAGGAGTGGATTCGTCTCGACATCGACAAGTCGTGATTCTTGGAATTGCCATCTCATCGTAAGGTGTTTTCCTGAATTGACTTTTAGGGGATAAAAACATTAGCAAGCAAGGCGCTCTGGGTTTGGATGCCATTTATTGGATATCAATTAAATTTTAACTTGACTCTACGTATACAAGAATAAAGAAGGGTTATATGTCAAATAAAAGAAGTGCACTAGAGTTATCTAAACACGTTAAGATGGCACGTCAATCAATCTCCTTAGAAACAATAATGGAAGTTATTCGACGAATGGAAAATAAACAAACACGCCCTAATGTCTGTAATCTTTGAACTTACCTCCATCGACTGTTACTACCATTATGAAAAATGCAGATAAAATTAAACACTGCTCAACAGTCTACGGCAGTAAATGTAAAACATGCGAGTTACAGTAGAAGTAAAATTTTTGAAAAAAATGGAAAAATTGCTATCGTTATGGGTGGATGATGCCAATAAAAAAACATTCTCTTGACTCAAGCTGCTATAACTGAAAAAGCAAAATCAATTTTTGATACTCTTAAGGAGACAGATAAAGGTGAAGAAACTTTTTTTGGGAAGCAAAGGTTGGTTTATGAGATTTAAATCCCGAAGTAACTGTCATAGTGTAAAATTATGTGGTGAAGCAGCAAGTGAAGATGTTGCGGCAGCAGCTGCTTTTCCTAAAAAATTTTAGGATTATGTAGAACAAGACAACTATTCTCCGGACCTAATTTTCAACGTTGATGAGACTGGGCTTTATTGGAAAAAGTTACCAGCACGAACTTTTATTTTTTGTGAAGAACGTTCCGCTTCTGGTTTTAAAGTTGCAAAAGATAGATTAACTCTTTTGTTGGGAGCCAATGTTTCAGGAACTTTGAAACTTAAACCGATGTTAGTGTATCATTCACAGACACCACGTTCTTTAAAGGGTCTAAATAAAGATATGTTGCCAGTTCATTGGAAATGGAACAAGAACGCTTGGGTCACACAAGATGTATTCACAGATTGGTACACAAATTATTTTTGTTTTACTGTGCTTCGCTTTTGTGAGGAAAATAAATTACCACCCAAGGCACTTCTTTTCTTGGACAATGCAACAGGACATCCTGAAAACCTTGATGAAATAAGAACACCATTGGATCTGGATCTCAAGGTTGTTTACATGCTTCCCAATACATGTCTTTTGCATCCAATGGATCAGAAGTTATTGAAACCTTCAAAGCTTATTATCTTCGTAATACATTCATGGAAATGATGAGAGATTTAGACACTTCAGTCAAAACAGATATTAACGACTATTGGCGGTCTTTAGATATTTTGAAAGGCATTAAAAACATCAAGTCAGCTTGAGATGAAGTTTCAGCAAAATGCTTAAATGGAGTTTGGAGTAAAATTCTGCCAGCATTCATGCACGATTTTGAAGAAGTAGCATATTAGGAGAATTTAATTGAAGACATTACCAGACTTGCACGTGATGAGGGATTGGAAGATGTTACAGCCGAAGATGTGATAGAACTTTCAGAAGTTTATGATCTTTCTCGAATGAAGACTTAGAAGAATTATACAAAGAATTAGATCGTGAACAGTTAAAGAAGGAAGAAAACGAAGAAGAAACTCCAATAATTATGAAAACGACCTATCTAAAGCGTATCCTTTCAACTATGGAAAGTTTGACGGATGAACTTTGTGAGTTAGACAATGATTGGGAGCGAAGTGCAAATGTAAAAAAGGAGCATCATCGCATCCATTCGGCCATATTCCGAAATTCTTAATGAAATAAAACAAAAATCCCAACAATTAAAGATATAATTTTTTTTTCCGAAAAATGTAAGAGATCCGAAACTAAAATTTTTTTAATAAAAACATTTCACTTTATTTTATGATCAGATACATTTTAAAAATTAAATTTATATGTATTTTGTATTATATTGTATCAATAAACAAAATTATTTGTTTATTTTTCATTTATGTAGAACCTAAGCCTATACCTCACTGTAAATATGGATTCATTTTACGCTGATTCGATTTGCGCCGGCTTTTGTAGGAACGGAACTGCGGGGTAAACCGGGGGCAACTTGTATTTATTGCATTTAGATAAAAGTGTATTTGATATAAAACATTTTATATCAAATATATGTCAGCAAATGTAATTTCTCGTTTATTCTGGTAGTATTTTAGCCTATTCGTTTTTTTTTCTAATATTGTCTGTATTGCGTTATAATTTAAATTTGTACGTATGCCTTTAAGGTATTATATGTTTATTATTTCATTTTACGTATATAAATCATTTATATTTTAAAGCAGGCATCGTGATTTGTTACTTTATATAAGAAATCCTTTCTTATGATCATAGAATTATACAATGAAGGAAGGACTTACTTATAGAAAAATACGATAAATTGTTGTTAATATAATATTCAAATAAATAAACAGATCTTACAAAAAAATAATAATAATAATGCTAGCAAAAATTCGCGAAGGATGTATTACAAAACAATTAACACTACTTATAATATTGTTTCAAGTGTGATGTGACATTATCTTGCGTATCTTCTACATCTGTTGTGTTTTTTACTATGTATTTTCTGTAATGTTTCTTGTGTTTATAATCTTAAATCCTTCAATCTCTCTCCATTCTCTTTTTAAGAAGGCTGAAAATTTATAATTACCGTATTCTCGTTATGAATTTTTTAATTATTCTAAATTTCTAAAGTAGCTCTTTAGTGGAATTGTTCCTAATTAAATTCATTCCTTAAAGTTTTTATTTAAGAGTGATTTTGATATGGACTTGATCTAGAAATAGTAAACATTAAACACGTGTCATATTGTTAAATGTTTTTTAATTAATTAAAGAGATTTTTTCACCAGTATAAAGATTTTAACACAGTACTTCTATTTTAGTAGCCGTGAATTGAATTTACTCTGGCTCGTACCAGTATCACGTGTTTCATAGTGATATAATAATAGTAATAATAATAATAACAGAAGTTAATGTTAATGTAAATGTTATAATAATGTTAATGTAAATGTAGTTTTTATTCGTTACGAAAATATTTTATACTAGCTGTTACCAGCGGATTTGCCCGCGCGGATTTTGCAAGCAAACCCCATTTATATTCAGTATTTCAACAACCATAGTAATAAGAAACAAAACACCTTTTTTGCCGAGAAATAAATATAATTTTAAAAACAAACGTTTTCAGCCTAGTTAATAGGTCATCTTCAGGTCGAAAACTAAAATGGAACGTAAATGTTCCATGAATAGAACATAAAAATTTTTAAATCAAAAATTTTACAAGAGAAAAAATAACAGAAGAATATATAAAAATTAAAATAAAACAATAAAACAAAAATAACATAAATCTTCATTATACTAATTCTGGTTGAAGTTTCTAGTAAATTTCTTAACCAAATATTTCCATGCCGTAGGTAGGCTCTCCTCATCCCTCGCATTTAAACAGCCTTAAGTATGCCTTCTCATGATAACCAAATGCTTAGTCTTGTCTGCTCTTGTCAAAACAAAATCATTTATCCTTAACCACTCTTTCGTGAGCCAAATGTCCCTACTAGAAATACCACTCTGTCCTGTTCTTCTGCCGTTTGTTAATGACCGCTTTCCATCTAAAATATTCCTTTTCTAATGTATCCAGTCCAACTATCCCTCTTTCAATCTCTTTTACTGACGTTTCCCAACCACCTCAGTTTGGCCGGATCATCATTATATATGGTGTCCTCCAAGCAAATAAGCTCACTCAATATCCCATACATTTTGTTTTTGGCTATTCTAATAGACTTTTTGAGGCACGCCAAACAGATTATAATTTTTAGAGAATGGCATTCCTTAGGGATGCTAATTCGGTAAATGGGCATGGGATACACTTTATTCTTTAAACATTCTTTTAAAAATTCTAATTTACAACTAGCTTTAACCAGCTTAAAAAATTTCTTAACCAAATAGCCAAAGAGCAGACAAGACTAAGCATTTGGTTATCATGAGAAGGCATATTTAAGGCTGTTTAAATGCGAGGGATGCGGAGAGCCTACCTTCGGCATGGAAATATTTGGTTAAGAAATTTACTAGAAACTTCGACCAGAATTAGTACAATGTAGATTTATGTTATTTTTGTTTTATTGTTTTATTTTAATTTTTATATATTCTTCTGTTATTTTTTCTCTTGTAAAATTTTTGATTTAAAAATTTTTATGTTCTATTCATGGAACATTTACGTTCCATTTTAGTTTTCGACTTGAAAATGACCTATTAACTAGGCTGAAAACGTTTGTTTTTAAAATTATATTTATTTCTCGGCAAAAAAGTGTTTTGTTTCTCTTTATTTAGTTGCTGAGCGCTTTTGATATTGTAACCATAATAATTTTTATATAACACCTAACACTGAGAACGATGAGAATTGCCGAGAATCAAACGAACTATTTTCAATTTGATCAATTTTCTGGAACGTTTACAATCGTTCTATAATCGAACCAATATGCAATAACAAATTCTAATTTAAAACAGTTCGAACATTTTTAAAATCGAAATACATAAAAATATTTATAACAATGTCTGAAATGTTATTAATTTAATACACCTAAGTACTCGATGAAGACTAAAACCTCTCCCTCTCCCGCCGGCGGGAGAATTTCGAAAAATTCCTTCTTAGTGTGCATTCTCATGGCATACCCTACTAAAACGCAGATAAAAACAGAAAATCGCATCTAAAATAGTACAGTAGAAGCTGTTTTTCCGGTCGAGCCTTAATCCTCTCCCTCTCCCCCTGGGGGGATGTTCAAAAATCTCTTCTTAGTGTGCGTTTTCATGAAGTACCCCAACTGTGTACCAAATTTCTGCTCTTTAGGTTCAGCGGTTTGCTCTGGGCGATGATGAATAAATCAATCAGTGACTCAGTCAGTCAGGACAAGTAATTTTATATATTTAGATTAGTAATTTAAAAAGTTATTTTGGTAAAATTAATATTAAAACAAATTGAGTTATATGTAAGATAATATTAAAATTTTCCCAAAAAGTGCTTTTTGTCAGAAAATGGTATATGTAAAACTTCACATTTACTCTTTGTCACTCTCAAATCAAACTTGGAAAGAAAATTTTTAAATTCCGATTCTGCGTCGATCCAATTGTCAATCAATGGAATTGTGTTGAGCATATCTTCAGTCTGAAATCAAATGTCATTTTTAATCTCCTCGAGATTAATTTTATACAAAATTTCCATACGCTACCTTTATGTACTTCTTCCACTCTTCGTTGGTACTAAGATATTGTACAATTGGAAACAACGGACATTTCGTAAAAAAAATAAAGAAAAAATATCCTCCGGGCTTCAAAATTGAAGAAATAACAGAAAACAATTTCTGATAATCATTTATGAAATGAAAGACGTAGAAAGACACAACTTTATCGTATTTTCCAATTTCTTTTAAATCGGGTCTAGAAATTATAATTACAAATTACAATTTTTATTATATTATAAAATCTACTTTTAAAATATAATTATTATCTATAAGTTCTTTCACTTTACATTCAAAATAATTTGTACTGTTGCAGTTAGATTCTGTACACTGAGTGGCCAAAAAATTAGAGACACCCTCTAATAACGAGTTGGTCCACCTTTAGCTCTGATCACAGCCGATATTCTTTTTCATATGGATTCAACAAGTTGCTGATACCGTTGCTGAGGAATGTTGGGCAATGCTGACATAAGGGCAGCTCTAAGTTGGTCAGATTGGATAGTGGCGTTTCCATGTTTTGAAGTGATCATTTGATTTCGTCTCACAAATGCTCCATGGAATTGAGGTCAGGGGACTGAGCTGGCCATAGAAGCAGGTTAAACTCTGAGTGATGTTCCTCAAACCAATTTGAGACCGATCGAGCAATAAGATGGTAAGATGCATTGTCGTGCTGAAAGTGACCATCTCCATCAGGGAACATTACAGCTATAAACGAGCGTACGTGATCAGTAACGATGTTGAGGTAAGCTGTGTTATTCAGAGATGTGTCCATAGATATAAAGAAATCCAGTGTACTTCAGTAAAACATTCCCCACACCATAATTCCACTGTCACCAGCCTGAAGAGTTGTCATTTCACAGGAGGGGTCCATGAATTCGTGCTGTTTGCACTATATTCTGATCCTGTCATCTGCATTGTAGAACAAGAAACAAGATTCATCAGACCAGGCTACTTTTTTCCAGTCCTTAAGTGACCAATTTCCTTGTTCCTGGGCCAAAAACAGGTGCCTTTTTCTATTTTTCTGTCATTCCAAAGGCACTCTTGATGGTCTCTGACTCCTAGAGCCCTCCTTTGGAAAGTCCATCTTGTTATGTAATAGGATATGCTTTGTGATGCAACTGCATTGAATTCAGTTGTAATTTCTCATGTTGTTGCCCTTCTGTTGCTGTGGACTATGTGAGTTAATCGCCTTTCATCTCTCTCGCTCACCAGCCTTTTTCGACCAGAATTGCCCTTATAGCTTGAAGTTTTTTTTCTCAATTGCCACTCTCTAAACGCCCGAAATACTGTTGGGCGAGAAAATCCTAAAAGAATCATTCTTTCAGAGATGCTCTTCACTAGCTCTTCTTGCACCTTCACTTTTCTAGCTCCTCTCGTTTAAAGTCATTCAAATCTATCGTCTTACCCATTTTGACATTAACTTCTATGATAACTACGTTGTCTGAAGCTGAGTATTTCTTATATGAGCAACTATGTGTTGTTACGTCATTCTATGTCACTGTTGTACTAGTTTGCTTTCAAATAAGGAGTGTCTTTAATTTTTTGACCACTTAGTGTATATACAAACGTGAAAACAGTATTTGAAGACATGGCATGCATAAAAGTTATATCGAAGTTTTTAAAAACCGTATTTATGATATTGTGATTTGTTTCTAAAGTATAAGGCTGTCATAACGTGACTGTATACATTATTAATATACAGAAATCAAATTACATTTAAGAAACATTCCTTGCAAAACAAGTTATATTTAAACACTATAGCCAACAGAGCAACTTCATACACAAAATACGAGGGGTGTTCAAAAAGTATCGGACCTTTATTTTTCCCGCGTAAACCAATGACGCGCGGGAGGCCTCCTTCAGTGGATATGTGGAGGAAGTAGTCATGTGCAGTCCTGAATTTTTCCCTCCCACAGGAAGCGTCAGTCACTGGCAGTCGGCTTATGAGTGACAACGTGTAGTGAGTGCTTGTCAGATTCCAGTAAGTTGGAAAACGACTGAACAACATGAGCAGCTATATTGCATCAAAATTTGCCAAAAGCTTGGCGATACGTAAGCGAAAACTATTCGCAAGATTAAACAGGCTTTTGGGGATGATGCCATGAGCAACACATGGATAAAGGAATGGTACAACCGCTTCAAAGATGGCCTCACATCAGTGGACAACAAATCGCGTTTAGGCAGACCCTCAACAAGCTGAAATGAGACTGTCATTACTGTCATTGAGCAAGTGCGGACTTTGGTCAAGGTGGACCGTCGTATAACAGTCAGAGAACTTGCGAACGAGACGGGAGTAAGCATTGGATTGGTACATTCAATTTTGTCTGAGGATTTGGGTATGAAGGGAGTGTCCGAGAAATTCGTACCGAAACTGCTAACAGTAGAGCAGAAGCAAAGGCGTCTGGAAATCGCACAAGACATGCTGGACAATGCAAGCAGTAATCCCATTTTCCTAAACCCCGTAATCACAGGAGATGAGTCGTGGGTACGACCGAGAAACCAAGATGCAGTCGTCACAGTGGAAACATTCGACATCCCCGAGGCCAAAAAAAGCACGGCAGGTCAGCAACAATGTAAAGGTCATGTTGACAGCTGTTTTCCACTCCCGTGGGGTGATGTATCATTAGTACGCACCACAAGGTCAAACCACCACAAAGGACTACTACCAGGAGGTCCTTAGTCGTCTTTGTGATGGTGTGTGATGCAAACGATCGGATCTGTGGTCAACCAAAACTTGACACACACACACACAACTCTTTTATTTACGTAATGCCGAAGTATTACATGTCTGGCACCGCTTTGCATNGTATTTTGCCTATTTGAAAAATTAGTGTAAAATACTATTTGAAAGAATAGTATTTTATACTATTATTTTATTAAATATATTATGTATTTTATACTACTCTTTGTTATATTTTGTTTATTAATTGCAATTTAACTGCTGAAGCATTCATGCCTTCCTTATTTTGGGACAAGTATATCCTGTACTGTACATTATTAACATTCATTTATATTTTTACTTTATTACTGTTTTTGATAAAATTATTATTATACAATGTCATAATAAACCAATAATAAATTTTCTTCTATTCTTCTGTAATGCTATTTGTAAACAAATAAAAAGAGGAAGAAATGGCTGTTCATATAGCTAAATTATAGGAAATTCGGAGCCAGATAGTTGGGCCAAGCGGTGACTAATTATCTATTGATTAGTAAGTGCTATATTCATCCAGTAGTGATATTGAAACTCTCTGTCTGCATGGGAATCAGCTACACATTGTGCTTCTTATTCCTTTATCAATTTCCTTTACTTCACAGTGGTCTATTATTTCCGAACAAATTATATGTTAATATTTAGTGCTCATGCGGTTGCTTTGAACTTTGATCACAGACAAAACACTTTCTGACTTATGATGAATTTAGCTTAATAAAAGTACTATTTAATGAGGATTGTAGTCAAATAAAAAATTTCCCAAAACTTAGAAATAATAATTAAACATAAAATTAGAATTACCGCTGTTTACCCTCTTCTTAGATGCATCTAAGAAGAGAATTGATGAAAAAAAGCTGCAGACTCGACATAGAGCTACAGAAGAGCGAAGACGCAAATTGGTCGACCGCCGGCCCGCCATAGCACATATATAGATCAGTTTCTGCAGGAAAGTTTGAGTTTGCTTTGGTCTCGCTAAGAAGTCGTTTCATCTTGCCAAAGGAAAACGGATATCGTCTGGCTTAAAAAGGCATCATTTGATCTACGAGGAGTGGATTCGTCTCGACATCGACAAGTCGTGATTCTTGGAATTGCCATCTCATCGTAAGGTGTTTTCCTGAATTGACTTTTAGGGGATAAAAACATTAGCAAGCAAGGCGCTCTGGGTTTGGATGCCATTTATTGGATATCAATTAAATTTTAACTTGACTCTACGTATACAAGAATAAAGAAGGGTTATATGTCAAATAAAAGAAGTGCACTAGAGTTATCTAAACACGTTAAGATGGCACGTCAATCAATCTCCTTAGAAACAATAATGGAAGTTATTCGACGAATGGAAAATAAACAAACACGCCCTAATGTCTGTAATCTTTGAACTTACCTCCATCGACTGTTACTACCATTATGAAAAATGCAGATAAAATTAAACACTGCTCAACAGTCTACGGCAGTAAATGTAAAACATGCGAGTTACAGTAGAAGTAAAATTTTTGAAAAAAATGGGAAAATTGTTATCGTTATGGGTGGATGATGCCAATAAAAAAACATTCTCTTGACTCAAGCTGCTATAACTGAAAAAGCAAAATCAATTTTTGATACTCTTAAGGAGACAGATAAAGGTGAAGAAACTTTTTTTGGGAAGCAAAGGTTGGTTTATGAGATTTAAATCCCGAAGTAACTGTCATAGTGTAAAATTATGTGGTGAAGCAGCAAGTGAAGATGTTGCGGCAGCAGCTGCTTTTCCTAAAAAATTTTAGGATTATGTAGAACAAGACAACTATTCTCCGGACCTAATTTTCAACGTTGATGAGACTGGGCTTTATTGGAAAAAGTTACCAGCACGAACTTTTATTTTTTGTGAAGAACGTTCCGCTTCTGGTTTTAAAGTTGCAAAAG
This sequence comes from Centruroides sculpturatus, assembly GCF_000671375.1. Classification (NCBI taxonomy): domain Eukaryota; kingdom Metazoa; phylum Arthropoda; class Arachnida; order Scorpiones; family Buthidae; genus Centruroides; species Centruroides sculpturatus. Next base: position 668,446 of record NW_019384443.1, read on the forward strand.
ATAGATTAACTCTTTTGTTGGGAGCCAATGTTTCAGGAACTTTGAAACTTAAACCGATGTTAGTGTATCATTCACAGACACCACGTTCTTTAAAGGGTCTAAATAAAGATATGTTGCCAGTTCATTGGAAATGGAACAAGAACGCTTGGGTCACACAAGATGTATTCACAGATTGGTACACAAATTATTTTTGTTTTACTGTGCTTCGCTTTTGTGAGGAAAATAAATTACCACCCAAGGCACTTCTTTTCTTGGACAATGCAACAGGACATCCTGAAAACCTTGATGAAATAAGAACACCATTGGATCTGGATCTCAAGGTTGTTTACATGCTTCCCAATACATGTCTTTTGCATCCAATGGATCAGAAGTTATTGAAACCTTCAAAGCTTATTATCTTCGTAATACATTCATGGAAATGATGAGAGATTTAGACACTTCAGTCAAAACAGATATTAACGACTATTGGCGGTCTTTAGATATTTTGAAAGGCATTAAAAACATCAAGTCAGCTTGAGATGAAGTTTCAGCAAAATGCTTAAATGGAGTTTGGAGTAAAATTCTGCCAGCATTCATGCACGATTTTGAAGAAGTAGCATATTAGGAGAATTTAATTGAAGACATTACCAGACTTGCACGTGATGAGGGATTGGAAGATGTTACAGCCGAAGATGTGATAGAACTTTCAGAAGTTTATGATCTTTCTCGAATGAAGACTTAGAAGAATTATACAAAGAATTAGATCGTGAACAGTTAAAGAAGGAAGAAAACGAAGAAGAAACTCCAATAATTATGAAAACGACCTATCTAAAGCGTATCCTTTCAACTATGGAAAGTTTGACGGATGAACTTTGTGAGTTAGACAATGATTGGGAGCGAAGTGCAAATGTAAAAAAGGAGCATCATCGCATCCATTCGGCCATATTCCGAAATTCTTAATGAAATAAAACAAAAATCCCAACAATTAAAGATATAATTTTTTTTTCCGAAAAATGTAAGAGATCCGAAACTAAAATTTTTTTAATAAAAACATTTCACTTTATTTTATGATCAGATACATTTTAAAAATTAAATTTATATGTATTTTGTATTATATTGTATCAATAAACAAAATTATTTGTTTATTTTTCATTTATGTAGAACCTAAGCCTATACCTCACTGTAAATATGGATTCATTTTACGCTGATTCGATTTGCGCCGGCTTTTGTAGGAACGGAACTGCGGGGTAAACCGGGGGCAACTTGTATTTATTGCATTTAGATAAAAGTGTATTTGATATAAAACATTTTATATCAAATATATGTCAGCAAATGTAATTTCTCGTTTATTCTGGTAGTATTTTAGCCTATTCGTTTTTTTTTCTAATATTGTCTGTATTGCGTTATAATTTAAATTTGTACGTATGCCTTTAAGGTATTATATGTTTATTATTTCATTTTACGTATATAAATCATTTATATTTTAAAGCAGGCATCGTGATTTGTTACTTTATATAAGAAATCCTTTCTTATGATCATAGAATTATACAATGAAGGAAGGACTTACTTATAGAAAAATACGATAAATTGTTGTTAATATAATATTCAAATAAATAAACAGATCTTACAAAAAAATAATAATAATAATGCTAGCAAAAATTCGCGAAGGATGTATTACAAAACAATTAACACTACTTATAATATTGTTTCAAGTGTGATGTGACATTATCTTGCGTATCTTCTACATCTGTTGTGTTTTTTACTATGTATTTTCTGTAATGTTTCTTGTGTTTATAATCTTAAATCCTTCAATCTCTCCCCGTTTTTTTCGCCAAGAAGGCTAAAAATTCATAATTAACATGTTGTTATTATGAACTTTTTATTATTCTAAATTTCGTTTAACCTGTAGCTCTACAGTTCCTAATCAAATTCATTCCGGGGATTTTTATTTAGGAGTGATTTTGATATGGACTTGATCTAGAAATAGTAAACATTAAACACGTGTCATATTGTTAAATGTTTTTTAATTAATTAAAGAGATTTTTTCACCAGTATAAAGATTTTAACACAGTACTTCTATTTTAGTAGCCGTGAATTGAATTTACTCTGGCTCGTACCAGTATCACGTGTTTCATAGTGATATAATAATAGTAATAATAATAATAACAGAAGTTAATGTTAATGTAAATGTTATAATAATGTTAATGTAAATGTAGTTTTTATTCGTTACGAAAATATTTTATACTAGCTGTTACCAGCGGATTTGCCCGCGCGGATTTTGCAAGCAAACCCCATTTATATTCAGTATTTCAACAACCATAGTAATAAGAAACAAAACACCTTTTTTGCCGAGAAATAAATATAATTTTAAAAACAAACGTTTTCAGCCTAGTTAATAGGTCATCTTCAGGTCGAAAACTAAAATGGAACGTAAATGTTCCATGAATAGAACATAAAAATTTTTAAATCAAAAATTTTACAAGAGAAAAAATAACAGAAGAATATATAAAAATTAAAATAAAACAATAAAACAAAAATAACATAAATCTTCATTATACTAATTCTGGTTGAAGTTTCTAGTAAATTTCTTAACCAAATATTTCCATGCCGTAGGTAGGCTCTCCTCATCCCTCGCATTTAAACAGCCTTAAGTATGCCTTCTCATGATAACCAAATGCTTAGTCTTGTCTGCTCTTGTCAAAACAAAATCATTTATCCTTAACCACTCTTTCGTGAGCCAAATGTCCCTACTAGAAATACCACTCTGTCCTGTTCTTCTGCCGTTTGTTAATGACCGCTTTCCATCTAAAATATTCCTTTTCTAATGTATCCAGTCCAACTATCCCTCTTTCAATCTCTTTTACTGACGTTTCCCAACCACCTCAGTTTGGCCGGATCATCATTATATATGGTGTCCTCCAAGCAAATAAGCTCACTCAATATCCCATACATTTTGTTTTTGGCTATTCTAATAGACTTTTTGAGGCACGCCAAACAGATTATAATTTTTAGAGAATGGCATTCCTTAGGGATGCTAATTCGGTAAATGGGCATGGGATACACTTTATTCTTTAAACATTCTTTTAAAAATTCTAATTTACAACTAGCTTTAACCAGCTTAAAAAATTTCTTAACCAAATAGCCAAAGAGCAGACAAGACTAAGCATTTGGTTATCATGAGAAGGCATACTTATAACAAGGAGTTGCATAATTACATCAAAAAGACGGAATGTGAAATTGTTGGCGACAATGTAGTTGGATCTTTGGACAGAAGGGTCAGGAAGCTGGAACGCTCGGGACTTTCTGCTGTTTTACCTTTTCTCAAGAAATGCCGGAACCCGAGGCCCGGAACTCCAAGATTGTTTGCTTTCGCTAAGACCCACAAGACCGGAATGGAGTTAAGGCCAGTTGTAGAGAAATGCAGAGGACCCACCTTTATATTAGAAAAAAGGCTGCACGGGTATTTATCCTCGCACCTTGATGATGATAATCTAGTGGCACAGGATCCTCTTATTGTTGTCAAGGAGATACAAGATATATCTTTAATGGAGGATGAGGTAGCGACCGTCTTAGATTATGAAAGCATGTATCCTTCAGTAATGATTGAGTCTTGTGTGGATGCGTTATTGGATTTCTTGTACATAAAGAACTCCCAGTTGCTTCTTTACACGCAAGAGCTAGAAGAACTGGCTAACCTGGTGTGCTGTGAGTCGTGCTTCATCTTTTGTGGTCAGATCTACAGACAAAAAAGAGGGGTTCCGATGGGGAGTCCCCTCTCAGGAATCCTTTGCGAATTAGTTGTCAGAAGACTAGAAAGAAGGGTTCTTCATGGGTTCAAAGATGATATCGTATATTTCAGCAGGTATGTGGATGACATTCTGATCTTATGGAAGAATAATAGGAGGGTGCATGAATTTATGAGTAGAATTAATGATAACAATGATGGGCTTAGATTGAGATTAGAACAAAAGAGTTCCATGAATGTGCACTTCTTGGACATTAATATCCGGTTTATGAAAGGGCATTTGTCCACAAGTGTTTATATTAAACCTACACACACACCATTATATATACCATCCCAGTCTATGGATCCGTATCAGTATAAGATGGCAGCCTTCCGAGCGTTAATAAGGAGAGCTTATTTATATTGTGACCAAATCGCTGACAGAGAGAAGGAGATTGATAGAGTATTGCAGGTGGCCCGGACCCTGGGTTACAGAAAAAGTGTAATTGTCGGAATGCTTAAGAAGTATGAAAGGGGCATAGTAAAAAGAACTTTAAGAAATGTTCCTACTAGGCTCACGAAATTTACTTATAATAGTAGTATGAATAGTGTTATGAAGGAAATTGCTAGACGAAAGGAATCAAGAATGGTATTAAGAAGAGCCCCTAATTTGTATAAGATCTTGAGAAACGATAAGGATAATATCAGAGCGGAGGAGAGAGCAGGGGTGTATAAGATTCCTTATGAAAACTTACAACTGGACGTTAAAAAAGATTATATCGGCGTCACCACCAGAAACTTGGGAGTAAGGCTCAAAGAACATAGATATGCCATAAGAAAAGCGTCTAATTCAACGGTTTTGTCCCAAATGGCGCAAACACAAGGATCTGAGGTAAAATGGGACGAGGCAACAATCATCAAACCTCTGTCTTCCCCAACTCTAGCAATGACGGCAGAAAAAATAGAAATATACAGAAGTAAGATAAGAGAAGGCTGTTTAAATGCGAGGGATTCCGAGAGCCTACCTTCGGCATGGAAATATTTGGTTAAGAAATTTACTAGAAACTTCGACCAGAATTAGTACAATGTAGATTTATGTTATTTTTGTTTTATTGTTTTATTTTAATTTTTATATATTCTTCTGTTATTTTTTCTCTTGTAAAATTTTTGATTTAAAAATTTTTATGTTCTATTCATGGAACATTTACGTTCCATTTTAGTTTTCGACTTGAAAATGACCTATTAACTAGGCTGAAAACGTTTGTTTTTAAAATTATATTTATTTCTCGGCAAAAAAGTGTTTTGTTTCTCTTTATTTAGTTGCTGAGCGCTTTTGATATTGTAACCATAATAATTTTTATATAACACCTAACACTGAGAACGATGAGAATTGCCGAGAATCAAACGAACTATTTTCAATTTGATCAATTTTCTGGAACGTTTACAATCGTTCTATAATCGAACCAATATGCAATAACAAATTCTAATTTAAAACAGTTCGAACATTTTTAAAATCGAAATACATAAAAATATTTATAACAATGTCTGAAATGTTATTAATTTAATACACCTAAGTACTCGATGAAGACTAAAACCTCTCCCTCTCCCGCCGGCGGGAGAATTTCGAAAAATTCCTTCTTAGTGTGCATTCTCATGGCATACCCTACTAAAACGCAGATAAAAACAGAAAATCGCATCTAAAATAGTACAGTAGAAGCTGTTTTTCCGGTCGAGCCTTAATCCTCTCCCTCTCCCCCTGGGGGGATGTTCAAAAATCTCTTCTTAGTGTGCGTTTTCATGAAGTACCCCAACTGTGTACCAAATTTCTGCTCTTTAGGTTCAGCGGTTTGCTCTGGGCGATGATGAATAAATCAATCAGTGACTCAGTCAGTCAGGACAAGTAATTTTATATATTTAGATTAGTAATTTAAAAAGTTATTTTGGTAAAATTAATATTAAAACAAATTGAGTTATATGTAAGATAATATTAAAATTTTCCCAAAAAGTGCTTTTTGTCAGAAAATGGTATATGTAAAACTTCACATTTACTCTTTGTCACTCTCAAATCAAACTTGGAAAGAAAATTTTTAAATTCCGATTCTGCGTCGATCCAATTGTCAATCAATGGAATTGTGTTGAGCATATCTTCAGTCTGAAATCAAATGTCATTTTTAATCTCCTCGAGATTAATTTTATACAAAATTTCCATACGCTACCTTTATGTACTTCTTCCACTCTTCGTTGGTACTAAGATATTGTACAATTGGAAACAACGGACATTTCGTAAAAAAAATAAAGAAAAAATATCCTCCGGGCTTCAAAATTGAAGAAATAACAGAAAACAATTTCTGATAATCATTTATGAAATGAAAGACGTAGAAAGACACAACTTTATCGTATTTTCCAATTTCTTTTAAATCGGGTCTAGAAATTATAATTACAAATTACAATTTTTATTATATTATAAAATCTACTTTTAAAATATAATTATTATCTATAAGTTCTTTCACTTTACATTCAAAATAATTTGTACTGTTGCAGTTAGATTCTGTACACTGAGTGGCCAAAAAATTAGAGACACCCTCTAATAACGAGTTGGTCCACCTTTAGCTCTGATCACAGCCGATATTCTTTTTCATATGGATTCAACAAGTTGCTGATACCGTTGCTGAGGAATGTTGGGCAATGCTGACATAAGGGCAGCTCTAAGTTGGTCAGATTGGATAGTGGCGTTTCCATGTTTTGAAGTGATCATTTGATTTCGTCTCACAAATGCTCCATGGAATTGAGGTCAGGGGACTGAGCTGGCCATAGAAGCAGGTTAAACTCTGAGTGATGTTCCTCAAACCAATTTGAGACCGATCGAGCAATAAGATGGTAAGATGCATTGTCGTGCTGAAAGTGACCATCTCCATCAGGGAACATTACAGCTATAAACGAGCGTACGTGATCAGTAACGATGTTGAGGTAAGCTGTGTTATTCAGAGATGTGTCCATAGATATAAAGAAATCCAGTGTACTTCAGTAAAACATTCCCCACACCATAATTCCACTGTCACCAGCCTGAAGAGTTGTCATTTCACAGGAGGGGTCCATGAATTCGTGCTGTTTGCACTATATTCTGATCCTGTCATCTGCATTGTAGAACAAGAAACAAGATTCATCAGACCAGGCTACTTTTTTCCAGTCCTTAAGTGACCAATTTCCTTGTTCCTGGGCCAACAACAGGTGCCTTTTTCTATTTTTCTGTCATTCCAAAGGCACTCTTGATGGTCTCTGACTCCTAGAGCCCTCCTTTGGAAAGTCCATCTTGTTATGTAATAGGATATGCTTTGTGATGCAACTGCATTGAATTCAGTTGTAATTTCTCATGTTGTTGCCCTTCTGTTGCTGTGGACTATGTGAGTTAATCGCCTTTCATCTCTCTCGCTCACCAGCCTTTTTCGACCAGAATTGCCCTTATAGCTTGAAGTTTTTTTTCTCAATTGCCACTCTCTAAACGCCCGAAATACTGTTGGGCGAGAAAATCCTAAAAGAATCATTCTTTCAGAGATGCTCTTCACTAGCTCTTCTTGCACCTTCACTTTTCTAGCTCCTCTCGTTTAAAGTCATTCAAATCTATCGTCTTACCCATTTTGACATTAACTTCTATGATAACTACGTTGTCTGAAGCTGAGTATTTCTTATATGAGCAACTATGTGTTGTTACGTCATTCTATGTCACTGTTGTACTAGTTTGCTTTCAAATAAGGAGTGTCTTTAATTTTTTGACCACTTAGTGTATATACAAACGTGAAAACAGTATTTGAAGACATGGCATGCATAAAAGTTATATCGAAGTTTTTAAAAACCGTATTTATGATATTGTGATTTGTTTCTAAAGTATAAGGCTGTCATAACGTGACTGTATACATTATTAATATACAGAAATCAAATTACATTTAAGAAACATTCCTTGCAAAACAAGTTATATTTAAACACTATAGCCAACAGAGCAACTTCATACACAAAATACGAGGGGTGTTCAAAAAGTATCGGACCTTTATTTTTCCCGCGTAAACCAATGACGCGCGGGAGGCCTCCTTCAGTGGATATGTGGAGGAAGTAGTCATGTGCAGTCCTGAATTTTTCCCTCCCACAGGAAGCGTCAGTCACTGGCAGTCGGCTTATGAGTGACAACGTGTAGTGAGTGCTTGTCAGATTCCAGTAAGTTGGAAAACGACTGAACAACATGAGCAGCTATATTGCATCAAAATTTGCCAAAAGCTTGGCGATACGTAAGCGAAAACTATTCGCAAGATTAAACAGGCTTTTGGGGATGATGCCATGAGCAACACATGGATAAAGGAATGGTACAACCGCTTCAAAGATGGCCTCACATCAGTGGACAACAAATCGCGTTTAGGCAGACCCTCAACAAGCTGAAATGAGACTGTCATTACTGTCATTGAGCAAGTGCGGACTTTGGTCAAGGTGGACCGTCGTATAACAGTCAGAGAACTTGCGAACGAGACGGGAGTAAGCATTGGATTGGTACATTCAATTTTGTCTGAGGATTTGGGTATGAAGGGAGTGTCCGAGAAATTCGTACCGAAACTGCTAACAGTAGAGCAGAAGCAAAGGCGTCTGGAAATCGCACAAGACATGCTGGACAATGCAAGCAGTAATCCCATTTTCCTAAACCCCGTAATCACAGGAGATGAGTCGTGGGTACGACCGAGAAACCAAGATGCAGTCGTCACAATGGAAACATTCGACATCCCCGAGGCCAAAAAAAGCACGGCAGGTCAGCAACAATGTAAAGGTCATGTTGACAGCTGTTTTCCACTCCCGTGGGGTGATGTATCATTAGTACGCACCACAAGGTCAAACCACCACAAAGGACTACTACCAGGAGGTCCTTAGTCGTCTTTGTGATGGTGTGTGATGCAAACGATCGGATCTGTGGTCAACCAAAACTTGACAGCTTAATCATGATAACGCATCCGCCCATTCTGCTCATTTTATTCAGACTTTCATCGCCAAACACAACATTCCTGTGATTCGTCACGCTCTGTAATTTCTCGATATGGCTCCGTGTGACTTTTGGCTATTTTCCAAGCTGAATTCAGCTAAAAAGAACCCGATTTGAGTCAAGAGAAGACATCAGGCAGAATGCGACGGACTGGCTGATGGTCATCCCAAAAAAGGCGTTCCAGCAGTGTTTCCAGCAATGGCAGGAGAACTAGGAGAAGTCTATACATCACCAATGTGATTACTTTGAACAGGTTTTGTATCTCAAAATCAATAAATGTATTTTTGATGACCAAAGGTTCGATACTTTTTGAACACACCTCGTACAACACGGGCACAATGAGAAACACCACAGTCATGGCTGCACCTAAAGAAGTGGCGTAGCGTGGGTGTCAGCCGCCCGGGGCGGAGGAAAATTTCGCCACCCTTATTTAGGTATCTCAATTTAAAAGACTAAAATTCAGTTTTGTCACAGAACAAGCAATGGAAACTTCCGGAAAAGATTCCTTTCAGTGTGAAGTCGGAGGTCACGTTTTGCTGTGCTCCCGTTTTTGCGAAGTTATTTGTGGATTTTTTCGGTCTTTAGTGAGTGAATTATACGTCGCTGGACTTGGGAAGACGTGCTGCTCACACTAATATCACTGTTTTTTGGATATTCTGGCTTTCCGCGAAAATACGGACATCGAAACCCTGTGGACTTCCAGACCTACTTTCTGCATTCTACAGTGTAAGTGGACCGCTTTTGTAATTTTAACGCGAAGTGTATCTCCTGCCGCCATTTATTAATTGCGCTATTAAGACCCTGCTCTCATCAGACAAACTTGGTTCAACTTGTAAAAACTTAATACAGGACTACGAAGTTTTTATTTCGGCATTTTTGTTTTCATTTTAAACAAAGGGCATTGTCTGGTCCACGTGCTCGTTGCTTGCCCTGGGGGCATTCAGGACATTCCAGGAAGCTCCTTTGTTTAGTGTCACACGCTGCTATATACAAGTTTTTGTCTCCACATTTCCTTGCTTGGAGGCAAACAGGTGGCTGTTAGTCAGTGAACCTTCTTGTTATTGCTAGTAGCTTTTAAGGGTTGTTTTTATTGCAGCATTTAGCAACCCGTTATTTGTTTATAAATTTTTAATTTAGTAAAGGTGCATAGTATACTGTCTATTTACTTTGAGGCACACATGGAGAGCTCAGGAAAGCCTAGTCAACAACATTTAACTAACTTCGAAGACTCCATTATCAAGTCTGCTGCTTTGCAGCTGGGGAAAATAATGGACTTGTGTCCAGAAAACACCACAAACACGGTAAAGAAGGGGAGGAACAAAGGCTTCAGTTCAGAAGAACGGCTTTAGATCAGAGAACAGGCCTCTCTGTTATTTGCTGCCATAAACCAATTATATGGGATCGTCTCAGAACTGCGCAACAAATCTGAGGCAACAAGTGTGGAGCGGAGTGCTATCAGGCAATCGTATGCTGAGGTTACAAAGCTCAACACACGCCCCAGCAGCACTACTAGGGTCATATCAAGAACCCTTTACAACAAAGTGGACACAGAGGAAACTGGAGGTAACCACGCCCTGCTCATCTACCCAAAACAAGGGGAAGAAGATATTAATATGGAGAAACTTAAAAACGATATTCTGGACAATGTTCACCCACAAGACCTGCAGGTGGGAGTCAAGTCAGTTCACCGTGTTAAAAGGGACGGACTGTGCCTAAGAGTAGGAAGCCCTACAGAAGGGAAGAAATTAAAAACGGCGATTGAGAACATTCCCACTATAAAAGAAAAGGTAAACTGTCATCTGACAGAAAAAAAAAAACCTCGGGTAATCCTCATAAATACCCCTAATTCCATACAAGACGACAAAGTCACGGAAATGATTTATAAACAAAACAGATTGATTTGGAATAACTTAACGTGGGACTCGTTCGCTAGCCAGTGCCAAGTAAGCTTCTCCCTGTCAAAGGGAAGGGTGCGAGAGGGATGCCGCCACATTTTCCTCATGGTATCTCCAACAGTTCGAGATACACTAATTACAGCGAAGCACATTTCCATTTCTTGGGGGAGCATCAAAGTAGATGATTACATACCACTGCTTCGTTGTTACAAATGATGTGGATTTGCTCATGCGGCGAAAGATTGCGTCGAATTACAAAGATGTAGCCATTGTGCCAGGAGTCACCGTTTCGCTGAATGCGCCAAAAGAGATGAGGTTCCTTGCTGCATAAATTGCAGGCAAGCGAACAAAAGCTTACCAAAAGAGCAAAGGATGCCAACTGACCACACAGCTTACAGCCAGGAATGCGCAATAACCAAGAAGATGAAGACCTTAACAGTTAAACGAACCAATTATGGCTGGTAGGCTCAACTGTATAACACATTTGAGTAATAATACCCCACTAAGAACTCCCAACATGAGTAATCCTACTAATAATTCCTATTTCAAACTAAATATCCTTCAAATTAATGTCCAAAGGTCTAAGGCTGCTTCCTCGCTGGTGATAAAGATGGCAGAAGAGCATAACACAGACATTATCCTTTTACAAGAACCATACCTCGTGAAAAAAGCTATCGTTCGTTTTGGACGATGGAAAATCCTTCCCCCTAACAGCAACAGTGATGGGACTAAGACTGGCATCCTCACATGCAACAAAAATATAAACACTGTCTACTGCCCGGAACTGTCGACTTGTTACGCCACCACTGACTATATAAAACACCACGACATGATTATTTATCTTACTTCGGTCTACTGTTCTCCGTTCAATTCCATCGACCATCTTATTCAGGATTTGCAGGGAATAAACGACAAAATTGGCTCGTTTCCTTGGCTGGTTGGGGGGGACTTTAATGCAAAGTCACCTGTCTGGCACAGCCCGGTGGAAGATGGCAAAGGGTTTGCGAATTTGCGTCTAGGAACCACCTAGTTTCGCTTAACTCCAGTCCTCTCCCCACTTTTTTCTGCGCAAGGGGAAAAAGCTGGATTGACATTTGCTTTGCCAACCACCAGGCACACCCCCTTGTGGATCTCTGCACCACTATGGAGGAAGACAGTGTGAGTGATCACAGGTACATCAAAATTGTCATTAAAAGCAACGATCCTGCAAAGAAAACAACTAAGTACACTAGCAAAGCCACTGACTGGAACTTATTTGATGAATTGTTTCACACTTACTGGGCTAATCCAATCCACCATGAACTAGCTGATATTAATGATGCAGACGAGATGGCAGAGCATCTTAATGCTAGCATTAGTAACGCTTTTTCTAACTCCACCACAATGAGGGAACACAAACATAGGAATGCCTATTGGTGGAAGGATGCTCTCGATGCACAAAGAAACAGTGTTCGCAGGCATCAGAGATCCTTTGTAAGGGAAAATGATCCCACCCTCAAACAACAGAAAAAGCAAGAGTATATCCAGAAATTAAACGCTTACAAAACCGAGATAAACAAAGCACGCACGAATGCTTGGCGCAAATACTGCTCGGAAATAGGGAATAAAACCACTTGGAGTAACCCCTATCACATCATCATGAAGCCCAGAAAAAACATCGGCATCCCAGCCAATATGGAGAAAGTGAACTGTGGGTACACCACTGATCTGGATGACACGATTAAACATCTTTTCACTATCCATTTCCCTCCAGACGACCAAGAGGAAGATAACCCAGAGCAGAGGAATATCAAGAGAGAAATCCTCTACCCACCTATCACTGACGACGACATCCCGTTCACTTTTACAGAGGTGGCCACTGCTATTAAATCTTTACGAAACAATAAGGCCCCCCGGCATTGATGGGATTACGGCCCGTATGGTGAATAGGGCATTCAGAGCCATTCCTATCGCCTTCGTCCTTAGCCTCACCAGACATCAATTTCCAAAATGCTGGAAACATGATGATGTGAAATTCATACCCAAAATAGGGTCTTCGAACTCAGTAAAAGCCACAGATCTGAGACCAATTAGCCTTCTGCTTATACCGGGCAAGGTTCTTGATGGACGTCTAATCAATAGGATTAACCACCATCTCACGAATAAAAACCACCTACATCCCCATCAATTTGGCTTTGTCCAAGGGAGCTCCACCTATCATGCTATCCACAGGGTAATCCAATTCATAGGCAGTGCCTGGAAAAATGAAGAACACGTAGTGTTGATCTCAATAGATTACAGGAACGCGTTTAACTCTCTGTGGTGGCCATCCCTTCTTTTGCAGCTCAAGACCTTTAATTGTCCACAAAACCTATTCAAGCTGCTCACCAGCTATCTGAAGGACCGCACTACTGGTATTCACGAGTTAGGCACACCTGTCCTCTGGCCTGTTGCCCGGGGTTGCTCCCAGAGTTCCCGTTCCGGACCTGGCCTTTGGAACATCATGTACAACAGCCTTCTTGACATTGTCCCTAACACAACTACCGGCACCTGTGCTACCCAGGGATATGCCGACGATACCTTGGTTATAATGTCCAATAAAAACAGTAAAAAATTGCTGCAAGAGGCCAATTCTTTGCTTAACCAAATTCTAGAGTGGAGCAACTTTGATAAACTATCCATTAACCTAGATAAGACTACCTGCATGCTAATGTCGAAAGGGATTCAACTCAAGAAACCACACTCCATCAAAATAGGAGGTACTAGGATAAGATGCAGTGATAGCATAAAATACTTGGGCATTACTATCGATCAGGGCTTGAATTGGAATATTCACATAAAAAACGCTTGTGACAAGGCCATAAAACTTTCGAACCTTCTCTGCTTTCTTGCAGGGAAAAACTGGGGCCTCAACAACAAGAACTTAACAAATATCTACCGCCTGGCCATAGAGCCGGCCATCCTTTATGGTGCGCCCTTTTGGGGGGACGCAGTGGATAAAGTTTACGTAAAGCGTAAGCTTCTAAAGGCTCAGCATGTCAGCTTCCTCAAGATCACCAAGGCCTACAGGACTGCCCCCACATCTGCTCTACAGGTGATTACTGGCATCTCTCCAATACACCTAAGTGTAAAGGCCAACGCAGCTAGTTGGTATCTCACCAACCTCAGTCTCTCAGATCGTATGAAGACTGAGCTAATAAGCTATCTAAATATTGGCATCCTTCCCAGCCTGGATATGCAACAAACCCTCAGGCTTAACCACAAGAACACCCAAGTTACTCTTCACAGGCATTGCAGGCATCCTGCTTTATCTCCTACCGTTAATCTTCTCACTGATCCTAGTGTTTCCAACATCAACAACGCCAACACCATCTTCACAGATGGGTCAAAATCGTTTCTTGGTACGGGCGCTGCCATCCTGCACAGAAATAGCAATTGTACACACCCGGTCCACAAAAAGGGCTTTAAACGTGCGGATTACTGCTCTATTATGAAAGCAGAACAGTACGCCATCTACAAAGCATTGGTCTACATCAACAATTCCAATCAGCTTCGCGGGAAGCAGGTCTGCATCTGCTCTGACAGCCAGGCCGCTCTTTGGAGCATAAGCAAGAAAACCCAGCGTAACTATCTCCACCAACTCATCACGGACGAACTGAAGAAAAACAAAAGCAACCTCATTTACTTTTCGTGGACCCGTGCTCATCAAGGTGTAATAGGAAATGAAGGAAGCAGATGTGCTGGCTAAGGAGACAGCCACTTCTCCTGTTACACCAAGCTTTGATGACATCCCTACGGTGGCTGTCAAAAATCTCATTAGAGAAACGCTCATAAACATGTGGCAGAGGGAATGGGAAGAAGCGGACACTGGTAGGACTACCTTTAAATTCCTGCCTAACATTCTTAACCGTCTCTCTCTCGACCACATATATGGCAATTATTTCACCAGCCAACTCCTCATTGGCCATGGGAACATTCGCTAATATCTCAATAGATTCCACCACAACGATACCCCCTTCTGTCAGTGTGACAGTGGCGCTATAGAAGATCTTCTGCACTTCATCTTTGAATGCACCTCTATGACACACAGAGAACTCAACTTATTCACAAAGGCTTCATTGAAGGATTCAACTGGCCCTGTACGCCCGATCTCCTCATAAACCCGATCTCCACCTACAACGGACTCACCGAATTTATCCGGGAAATCGGCGCTCTAAATCCAGACTTTACCAACCGAAATCAGACAAGGGACTCTTCACAAGACAGTTGACCTCTACACCAGGGGCCTTGATATAACCGACGAAACTTGCACCCGTTTGTAACTATCACCACTTTCAACTCCGGTATTTATAATTGTTCTATAACAACAAAGCTTTTCTTTCATATGTAACGCGACCTAACTATGTGTACACTCTTTCTTTTCGCATTCTGCACATGTATCCTCCTATTTAAATTACTGTGTTGTTCGTGCTGATGATCTCTCTCATCTTCACCATCTTTCCTATCACACTTTCATTCCCCTCATCCATTACCCCTCCTCCTTTTTTTTCACCCAGGCGATTGCCTTGAGTAGTCCTGGTCTTCTGTTTCTTTCATTAAAAATAAAAAATAAAAATGGAAACTTCCGTGCTAGTGCAGAGACCTGTTTAAAATAGCTCTATTGGATATTGGTGGTGTATGTGAATACGAATAAATCGTACGAGCAGAAAAAAAGGTCAACAGGTCGCGCAGGATATCCTTGCGTGAGATTACTAATTCACCCGGACGGTGAGCCGATTCCCGGACTGTCCGGACGATAGCACTATCGTTTGCGCGACGCAAATATAGCTTAGAATGGTTGAAATTTTTACAAGATATTATTATTATTTATTGTGAAATTTTGACGCCTCCTAAAAAGTGCCGCCCGGGGCGGGCCACCCCTGCCGCCCCCACTACGCTACGCCACTGATCTAAAGCAAGGAATGATTTAAAACCGTTTTGTCGAGAATGGAAATAAATGTACTACTAAATATTAAAATGAAATCAAAAACTACATTAAACGGGAAAACAAAAAAGATAAAATACAATTACTGCTCTCTTCAATTAGTGTATTTACAATTAATCTTGTCACCACAAAGCGGCTTCATCGGTTTAATATTACACATTGAGAGATGATGATAAATTGGTATTTCAACAAACTTTTTGCCCATAAAAGTAACGTTTTGCTTTCTACATTCACAGGAGTTCGAGAAAGATAGTTTTCTTTGTATATATATATATTTTATTTTTATCATTTTGAGATACATGATTTTGAAAAAAGATTATGTGGGCTTTCTCCTGTTTTAATGCTTTAAAACATTTATTATACATTATAATAAAATTAAAACGGAAAGAATAAAAAAAACTGATAGTAGGTTTTATTTCTAAACAAATGTGTTTTTAATTAAAACGATTTTCGACAATATAAATAATTCTGGTTCAGTTTAAATTCAGAGATAGATGGTTAACAACTTTAAAAACCGACAATATGATATTAAATAACACATACAATATACAATTGACGTCGATCCTCAAACATATGTCGATATCAATTGTGTATTGAATGTGTTATTTAATATCATATTGTCGGTTTTTAAAGTTGTTAACCATCTATCTCTAGTTAAAATATTAAAAAGAATTTAAACTGATCCAGAATTATTTGTATTGTCAAAAATCGTTTTAATCAAAGAATTAATCTTCGGAATTTTTACTAAGTAAATGTGTTTTTAATTGTCTTTATACTGTATTACACATGAAAAGATTATTATTGCTTCAAAGGGAGTGAAGTTCATTGCTAAGAAGTCGATACAAGTTATATCCCATTTACCATTCAAAATAAGTTAAATTCTAAAATACTGTTAAATTAGACAAAAGTGGATAAAATTTGTTATGCACGAATATGTATAAGTTACCTTTGCATGATATCTTGAATCTTAAACTCGATTTTCTCATCAAAATATGTTTTCCTGGCATACTCCATGTAATTTGGAATTATGTCAACAGCGATGACTTTCTTTAATTTCGGGCATTTTGGTAAAAGAATACTTTTGGTGGTTCTTCCTGGACCGCATCCAATATCCAAAATGACATCTTCATCAGACCATTTCATGGCTGAAAAGTGTAAATCTATAGCAGATTCTACGTAGCGAGGCAAAAATTTTGGACATAATTTATCATAATCTTCAGCTGTTCCGTTCATATTTTCTGAAATTGAATATAACTATTCATATCAGGTAAATTTGAAAGATGCTCATAAATAAAGATCAAAATATTCCATAAAAAGAAAATCGTAACTTGCCACCAAGAACGGCTAGAAGGCAAAAACAAAAAAGGTGGAAATCTGTCAATTTGGGAATATTCGGATTTAAAGCCCGAGCTGGTCTCTCGAGTTTATTTTGTTGGCATGACTTGTATACGTCGAATCTAGCTCAAAGCAACGGGTCAAATTTGACCGATTCAAACTCTTTTCTTTGTTATAGGTACAGTACATACAGCCGGCAAAATAACACGCACGTGAACGACAGACAGCAGACCGTATGATAAATGCCCTCGTACAGTTCGAAGTAAATTGACAACAATAAGAGATTAGACTGACATATAGTGCCAACAGCCCATCAACTTTACATGTCAAATTTTAGCCACGAATATCTCAGCATATAGATATAATTTAGAAATTCCGATTTTGTCATGACATCTGCAAAAATGGACGATAATAAAACCATTTATATTCGTGATCAACCCGGTCTGCAAGATTCGGTCTTCACAGGCATTGCAGGCATCCTGCTTTATCTCCTACCGTCAATCTTCTCACTGATGCTAGTGTTTCCAACATCAACAATGCCAACACCATCTTCACAGATGGGTCAAAATCGTTTTTTGGTACCGGCGCTGCCATCGTGCACAGAAATAGCAACTGTACACATCCAGTCCACAAAAAGGGCTTTAAACTTGCAGGTTACTGCTCTATCATGCAAGCAGAACAGTACGCCATCTACAAAGCATTGGTCTACATCAACAATTCCAATCAGCTCCGCGGGAAGCAGGTCTGCATCTGCTCTGACAGCCAGGCCGCTCTCTGGAGCATAAGCAAGAAAACCCAGCGTAACCATCTCCACCAACTCATCATAGANGTATAACTAATATTTTTAAAATTATAATATGCAAAAATGATAAAAACTGCTTTGCGAATTAATTCTTATATTTTAAAATTTAAATACAGTTTTAAATATATTTGTAATAATTATTCAAATCTTCAAGAGTGACGAACAGATAAATGCTTAATTAATTTCTACGCAATGTGTTTTAACGGACTGATTGTAAAGTTAACTTTTCTAAAATGCCAAAACCTGTTTTCTCACCTGCAAAGTCTTTCGTGAAGAATTCAGAATCAAATCCAATTCGAACCTTCACGCATTGTTATAAATATTTTGAATCGAAATAAGATCACATGTGATGATTATAGCAGTTTGGCCTTCGGTTAATTAATTAAATCAATTTCGTGCATATAACCTATAAATTTTTGACATTTGCGTTTAAAGTAAAATTAAAATTATGTGTTAAAATAATTAGAAATTGCTCTATGATTCGCACTATCCTATGTAATTAGATGATTAGCAATGCACGACTTGGTTTATTACTCCAATTTTATTCAAGAACTTTTTTAACAATTTTCATATGCCACATTTTGAAAGCCTAGCAGTTTGCGAGTTTCGATTAAAACCCACTTCTGTATGGCTCTAATTATATTATTTCTTACTAATGCGCTAGTATGATAAATTAAATCTTCATTATAAATTTACAGTATAATTTACACTTTTTATAACTATCATTTTGAAAGATTTTGTTGTGACAATTAAAAGACTTACATTGTTTAAAAAATTAATTTATTCGAAATGTGAGTTGGATTTTTCTCCTTATATTCATTCTATCTAAACTCGCTGTAACATACGTCAGGATTGATATTTATATGCTAAATTATAAACTTTTAAGAATTAAGACGATCTTGTTGACAGTCAAGTACTTTTGAAATCAGTAATTCTTTAGAGGTATGTAGATTAATTTTGTATTTAGTTGAGAAAATATATGAATGTAGAAGCTCTGAAAATGCTTCCTTTATAAATAAGTGTTTATATCATTCGAGTTTTTAAAACTTCTTCACAATTTAAAGCTTACCTCGAAACAGTATTCAGCAATTTCGTCTGTTGTTAGTCCTTTTTCGGAATCTTTCGTTGCTTAACTGCATCAGTTAATACAGACATAGCCGATAGTGTAATGAAACATATGTGTATCTATTTAAGAAAGATAAAAGACAATAAAAAATAAGAGATAAAAAAAACGATACAGGGACGGTCTTGTGATGACTTGATAAACATCAAGTCAAGGTGACCTCCGATCTATATATATATATATTATATCTGACGCAGCTGTGGGAAAAAAATGTAAACAACTCCTTTAGAAAAAACGCTCCTAGTGAGAATTAGATCGGAGGTCACGTTTCGTGATAACAGTTTGATAAGTAAGTTGACACATAGGTGTCAAGAATGCACCGTTATTGTCAACATTTGACGGTCATGTAACTTTTTTCCCACGACAAACGAATAAATGCTCGAGTTCCCAGAAGCTCAGGTGATCAAAAAGAAGTTATACTTGTCAATGCGTACATCTCGTCTCCTGGACCACCACACNCTTTTTTCCCACGACAAACGAATAAATGCTCGAGTTCCCAGAAGCTCAGGTGATCAAAAAGAAGTTATACTTGTCAATGCGTACATCTCGTCTCCCGGACCACCATACAGACTCGAACAGACAAAAACAGAAGATATCGGTAGAAGACAGACCACGGCTTCGAACTTCCATACTTATCGCCATACCATCAGGGGCGTATCAATCGAAAATGAGCCTAGGGCACGCATCAAAGTTGCGCCCCTTCGTAAATTATCTTAATATAAAAAGCAGATACACTAAATAAAACAGTCATAAATCTTATTTAAACATATTTCTTTTCTATTTTATAACGAAAGTGAGTCCATAAATTCTTTACATTTACAATTGCACCTTCCTGGCATTCTGTGACGGAAACATATCGATGATGTTTTCGAAATTAGTTTTTTCCGTTTCTTCTCGCTCCACACTGAGCAAAGCTAGGTCACATAACCTTTCTTGACCCATTGTACGAAATACCTCAAATACGAAAGTATTAATTTTAACTTACTGAAAGATCGCTCACAACTTGCGATGGATACTGCAAATTGTGAGCAGAATTTGAATGGAAATGCGCAGATTCGAAAATACACTTTATTCCCCGTACTGCGCAATAAATTCAAGTAGCTCTTCACATTTCTTTATGTTGACGTTTTTTCTTGTAGATATCAGCATTCGGACATCCAATATTTCTTCGTATAACTGTTCCCCGTTAACATCGCAACCCATAGAAATCTCCAAATTTTTTACATTTCTTTTTTAAATCATCGCAGTCGTCAGTGCCGTAACACAATGTTTTAACGTTAGAAGAAATCCAAATCTGGCGTCAGTTTCACGCAAACAAGTAAACCTTTCACTCATTTCACACACACTATGATCCAACGATCCCTTCATTACTCGTTCCATTTCTTCTTAGCGGCCAACCCTGCGTCTGACACACTTTCTCCAGCCATACATTTTTTTCCCCTTCGACACCTTTCCGTGGCTACATCCCATTCCTGGCACAGATTGAATCCTTTTTTTTAATGCCTCATTAACTAACTCTCTCCTTCATTTGAAAAATAGTATCTGAGGGCTTTTATGTCCAAGGTAGCATTATGAAAATGGTTGAAGAAAGAACGTTCGCTCGCTCGAAATTATTTAAATCAGAATTACGTATCACATGTAAACAAAATAAACAACTGCGCAAGAAGTGTCGAATTCGAACGGGCTAGTGCACTGCCTGCGCACATCACTCATTCCCTCTCGCTCATTCGCGAATCGCGTGAGTCGCGGACGAGATTGTTTGATATGAATTGGTTTATTTTGATTTTTAAATTTAATAACTGACGATTTTGTGCGCCCCCTTTGAAAGGCGCCCGGGTCACGTGCCATACTTGCCCCACCCTAGGTACGCCTCTGCATACTACAGTTCTGCCACCAGACTAAGATTCCTACGAACCATTCGACGCATACCATTCGTTTTCTCATAGAGGTATTTTTTATGAGCATTGTGAACTCTCTCTCTCTCTCCAAGAATAGGCTTAGCTATAATACTAAGAGCTGCCCCTTTGTATATTTGTCTAATATTTAATCGTATTTAACCGACTTTATTAAACTTAGATTTTAATAAATGCTTTGTTTATTTGTTTAACTCGTTAACTCGTCTCCTGTCTATGAAAGGACGCCTGTGGACTTGCTCACCTCCCTCGCCACTCGATAAAAACCCATCCGAAACGACAACGTGGGCGAGTTTTACCAACTCCACGTGTCAGTGGCAATTAGGGTACTGACCCTGTGCCCACATAATCTTATATATATATATATATATGAAGTTATGTAGGTACAGGGTCAAACCCTAATGGCCACTGACAGATAATGTAAATAACAATTCACAAATACACACACACACATTTGTGTTTGTGAATTGTTATTTACGTTATCTGTATAATTTTAGTTTTACTCACTTTATTTTAACCTTTTTGCTAATAAAGTATTCGCTTTAATAAATCGGTTAAAAATTTTATTGTATTTTAAACTTTGTGTACTTTTAAAGTACACAAAGGATATAAAGTACTATTTTATATCCTTTTTTTAAGGATGCACCGATAAGCAAAATGGCCGATTACCGATAACCGATTAATCGGCCATGCACTATCGGCCGATACCGATTAATCGGCTCATTAGTGTTAATAATTTATTGCATTAATAGTGTGAGATCCTGGAGTTAATTATAATGCGGAAAAAAACCCATTTTTCTCCACCCGTTATTTCAGTCTCCCTCGGGTAAGGTAAACAAGAGACGATCGAATATCCTTTCCAAATCAACAATCTCTCTTTTTTTTATTTTTTTATAACTCTATTTAAAATTTATTTTGTATTACTAGTACATTCTATATATTAACAGGACTTATTATACTGGACTTATGGATGCAGATATTTAGTCTTACAGTTCAAAAATAATGTTCTTTGTTTAGTTCACCTGTTTAAAATTTATTTAAAAATACAAAATAAATTTTAAATAGAGTTATAAAAAAAGGACAAAAAGGCATAATAATTCAACAATCTCTTCCTTTGTTTCTAAAATATATCTCAACACTTAATTGTTGACGCATGGAAACTTTGACATTTGTTGATTTGGAACGGATATTCCAAATCAACAAATGTCTTCGTTTAAGGGTATTTGGGCAGTTTATTCTCTGTTGTATTCTCAAGCAAACAATACATACAAGTACAGTACAGTATTTTCTGAGGAAACACTCGCACGTATTCTTTTTAAACCCCATTCCCGATAATCCGATAACCCGGCGGACAAAACTTGTCTGAACTATGGCTCAGACAAGTTTTGTCCGCCGTAAACAGGGTTTTCAAATTTTAGACATAGGAGCATAGAAGGACTAGGATATAGTCGCATTGAAATAAAAGGCGAAAATCCTCGCGCAACGTCAGGAGGATCAGGTAGAAGTTTTTCTGATTTATTTGATGAATTAGCCTCTGGTAAACGAAAGAATGAAGAATAGCATGTTTTTAAAAAGAAAGAAAAAAACCGAAAGAGAAGAACAAACGTTTCGATCAAGAATTAGAAACATATTTACATTTATCCCTAATTTCAGCAAAATAGCTATGAAATATTTAAGTGCCTCAGCATCTTCCATTGAAAGTGAAAAAATTTTCAGCACTGGAGGTAACATTT